>NW_021163205.1:252500-348380 GCF_004324835.1 Dendronephthya gigantea | reverse complement strand
ATAAAGGATGGTTGCCATAGCAACCATGATGCTCATTATGATGATTTTGATCATAATTAGCATATTAATCATAACAAATTATGGTTGCCATGCAACTATGATGATCCATTATGATTATCTTGCATAATTAGCCTATTAATCATAATAAATGATGGTTGCTATGGCAACTATGAATGATTTATGATGATTTGACCATATTTAGCATATTATTCATAAAAATGATGGTTGCTTATGGCAACTATGATGATCATTATTATGATCTTGATCATAATTAGCATAATAATCATAATAAAAATGGTTGCATTTGCAACCATGATGTCATTATGATGATCATGATCATAATTAGCATATTAATCATAATAAATAATGGTTACCATGGTAACCATGATGATCATTATGATGATCTTGATCATAATTACTATATTAATCATAATAAATGATGGTTGCCATGGCAACTATGATGATCATTAATGATGATTTTGATCATAATTACATATTAATCATAATAAATGATGGTTGCCTTGCAACCATGATGATCATTATGATGATCTTGATCATAATTAAACATATTAATCATAATAAATGATAGTTGCCATGGCAACCATGATGCCCATTATAATGATTTTGATCATAATTAGTATATAATCATAAAAATGATGGTTGCTATGGCAACTATAATGATCATATGATGATCTTGATCATAATTATCATATTATTCATAATAAATGATTGTTTCCATGGCAAGTATGATGATCATTATGATGATCTTAATCATAACTAGCATATTAATCATAATAAAGGATGGTTGCCATAGCAACCATGATGCTCATTATGATGATTTTGATCATAATTAGCATATTAATCATAATAAATTATGGTTGCCATTGCAACTTATGATGATCATTATGATGATCTTGATCATCAGTAGCATATTAATCATAATAATTATGGTTGCTATGGCAAATATGATGATCATTATGATTGATCTTGATCATAATTATCATATTAATCAGAATAAATGATGGTTGCCATGGCAAGTATGATGATCATGATGATGATCTTAATCATAACTAGCATAATAATCATAATAAAGGATGGTTGCCATAGCAACCATGATGCTCATTATTGATGATTTTGATCATAATTAGCATATTAATCATAATAAATTATGGTTTGCCATTGCAACTATGATGATCATTATGACTATCTTGATCATAATTAGCCTATTAATCATAATAAATGATGGTTGCTATGGCAACTCATGATGATTATTATGATGATTTTGACCATATTAGCATATATTCATAATAAATGATGGTTGCTAGGCAACTATGATGATCATTATGATCTTGATCATAATTAGCATAATAATCATAATAAAAATGGTTACCATGGTAACCATGATGATCATTATGATGATCTTGATCATATTACCATATTAATCATAATAAATGATGGTTGCCATGGGCAACTATGATGATCATTATGATGATTTTGATCATAATTAGCATATTAATCATAATAAATGGTTGCCTTGCAACCATGATGATCATTATGATTATTTTGACCATAATTAGCATATTAATCATAATAAATTATGGTTGCCATGGCAACTGTGATGATCATTATGATGAATTTTTCTAATTAGCATATTATTCATAATAAATGATGCTTGCCATGGCAACTATGGTGATCATTATGATGATTTTGACTGTAATTAGCATATTATCATAATAATATGGTTGCAATTGCAACTATGATGATCATAATGATGCTCTTGATCATAATTAGCATATTAATCATATAAATGATAGTTGCCATGGCACCATGATGCTCATTATGATGTCTTGATATCAGTAGCATATTAATCATAATAAATTATGGTTGCTATGGCAAATATGATCATAATTATGATGATTTTGATCATAATTAGCATATTAATCATAATAAATGATGGTTGCCATTGCAACTATGATGGTCATTATGATGATCTTGATCATAATTAGCATATTAATCATAATGAATTATGGTTGATATGGAAACTATGATGATCATTATGATGATTTTGATCATAATTACCATATTAATCATAATAAATGATGGTTGCCATGGCAACTATGATGGTCATTATGATGATCTTGATCATAATTAGCATATTAATCTTAATAAATGATGGTTGTAATGGCAACCAAGATAATCATTATGATTATTTTGACCATAATTAGCATATTAATCATAATAAATTATGGTTGCCATGGCAACTGTGATGATCATTATGATGAATTTTATCATAATTAGCATATTAATCATAATAAATTATGGTTGCCATTGCAACTATGATGATCATTATGACTATCTTGATCATAATTAGCCTATTAATCATAATAAATGATGGTTGCTATGGCAACTATGATGATTATTATGATGATTTTGACCATATTTAGCATATTATTCATAATAAATGATGGTTGCTAGGCAACTATGATGATCATTATTATGATCTTGATCATAATTAGCATAATAATCATAATAAAAAATGGTTACCATGGTAACCATGATGATCATTATGATGATCTTGATCATAATTACCATATTAATCATAATAAATGATGGTTGCCATGGCAACTATGATGATCATTATGATGATTTTGATCATAATTAGCATATTAATCATAATAAATGATGGTTGCCTTGCAACCATGATGATCATTATGATTATTTTGACCATAATTAGCATATTAATCATAATAAATTATGGTTGCCATGGCAACTGTGATGATCATTATGATGAATTTTATCATAATTAGCATATTATTCATAATAAATGATGCTTGCCATGGCAACTATGGTGATCGTTATGATGATTTTGACTGTAATTAGCATATTAATCATAATAAATGATGGTTGCAATTGCAACTATGATGATCATAATGATGCTCTTGATCATAATTAGCATATTAATCATAATATAATGAAGTTGCCATGGCACCATGATGCTCATTATGATGATCTTGATCATCAGTAGCATATTAATCATAATAAATTATGGTTGCTATGGCAAATATGATCATAATTATGATGATTTTGATCATAATTAGCATATTAATCATAATAAATGATGGTTGCCATGGCAACTATGATGGTCATTATGATGATCTTGATCATAATTAGCATATTAATCATAATGAATTATGGTTGATATGGAAACTATGATGATCATTATGATGATTTTGATCATAATTACCATATTAATCATAATAAATGATGGTTGCCATGGCAACTATGATGGTCATTATGATGATCTTGATCATAATTAGCATATTAATCTTAATAAATGATGGTTGTAATGGCAACCAAGATAATCATTATGATTATTTTGACCATAATTAGCATATTAATCATAATAAATTATGGTTGCCATGGCAACTGTGATGATCATTATGATGAATTTTATCATTAGCATATTATTCATAATAAATGATGCTTGCCATAGCAACTATGGTGATCATTATGATGATTTTGACTGTAATTAGCATATTAATCATAATAAATGATGGTTGCAATTGCAACTATGATGATCATAATGATGCTCTTGATCATAATTAGCATATTAATCATAATAAATGATAGTTGCCATGGAAACTATGATGATCATTATGATAATCTTGATCATAATTAGCATATTAATTATAATAAATGATGGTTGCTATGGCAACTATAATGACCATTATGATGATCTTGATCATAATTAGCATATTAATCATAATAAATGATGGTTGCGATGGCAACCATGATGCCCATTATAATGATTTTGATCATAATTAGCATATTAATCATTATAAATGATGGTTGCTATGGCAACTATAATGATCATTATGATGATCTTGATCATAATTAGCATATTATTCATAATAAATGATGGTTTCCACGGCAAGTATGATGATCATTATGATGATCTTAATCATAACTAGCATATTAATCATAAGAAAGGATGGTTGCCATAGCGACCATGATGCTCATTATGATGATTTTCATCATAATTAGCATATTAATCATAATAAATGATGGTTGCCATTGCAACTATGATGATCATTATGATGATCTTGATCATCACTAGCATATTAATCATAATAAATGATGGTTGCCATAGCAACCATGATGCTCATTATGATAATTTTGATCATAATTAGCATATTAATCATAATAAAGTATGGTTGCCATGGCAACTATGATGCTCATTATGATGATTTTTATCATAATTAGCATATTAATCATAATAAATGATGGTTGCCATGGCAACTATGATGGTCATTATGATGATCTTGATCATAATCAGCATATTAATCATAATAAATAATGGTTGCAATGGCAACCATGATGCTCATTATGATAATTTTGATCATAATTAGCATATTAATCATAAAAAATGAAGGTTGATATGGCAACTATGATGATCATTATGATGATCTTGATCATCACTAGCATATTAATCATAATAAATTATGGTTGCTATGGCAAATATTATGATCATTATGATGATTTTTATGATAATTAGCATATTAATCATAATAAATGATGGTTGCCATGGCAACTATGATGATAATTATAATTATCTTGATCATAATTAGTTTATTAATCTTAATAAATGATGGTTGCTATTGCAACTATGATGATCATTATGATGATTTTGATCATAATTAGCATATTAATCATAATAAAGTATGGTTGCCATGGCAACTATGATGCTCTTTATGATGATTTTTTATCATAATTAGCATATTAATCATAATAAATGATGGTTGTAATGGCAACTATGATGATCATTATGATGATCTTGATCATAATCAGCATATTCATCATAATAAATGATGGTTGCCATGGCAACCATGATGCTCATTATGATAATTTTGATCATAATTAGCATAATAATCATAAAAAAGGAAGGTTGATATAGCAACTATGATAATCATTATGATAATCTTGATCAAAATTAGCATATTAATCATAATAAATGATGGTTACCATAGCAACCATGATGCTCATTTTGATGATTTTGATCATAATTAGCATATTAATCATAATAAATGATAGTTGCCATAGCAACTATGATGATCATTATGATGATCTTGATCATAATAAGCATATTAATCATAATAAATTATTGTTGCCATGGCAACCATGATAAACATAAATTATATTTTTGATTATAATTAGCATATTATTCATAATAAATGATGGTTGCCATGGCAACTAAGATGATCATTATGATGATCTTCATCATAATTAGCATATTATTCATAATAAATTATGGTTGCAATGGCAATTATGATGATCAGTATGATGATTTTGATCATAATTACCATATTAATCGTAATAAATGATGGTGGCAATGGCAACTATGATGATCATTATGATGATTTTTATTATAATTAGCATATTAATCTTAATAAATTATGGTTACTATGGCAACCATGATGATCATTATGATGATTTTGATCATAATTAGCATATTAATCATAATAAATGATGGTTACCATAGCAACCATGATGCTCATTATGATGATTTTGATCATAATGAGCATATTAATGATAATAAATGATGGTTGCATTGGCAACTATGATGATCATTATGATGATTTTGATCATATATAGCATATTAATCATAATAAATTATAGTTGCTATGGCAACCATGATCATCATTATGATGATCTTGATCATAATTATCATATTATTCATAATAAAGTATGGTTGCCATAGCAACTATGATGATCATTATGATGATTTTGATCATAATTAGCATATTAATCATAATAAATGATGGTTGCAATGGCAACCATGATGCTCATTATGATGATTTTGATCATAATTAGCATATTAATCATAATAAATGATGGTTAATATAGCAACCATGATGCTCATTATGATAATTTTGATCATAATGAGCATATTAATGATAATAAATGATGGTTGCAATGGCAACTATGATGATCATTATGATGATCTTGATCATAATTAGCATATTAATCATATTAAATTATGGTTGCCATGGCAACCATGATGATCATTATGATAATTTTGATCATAATTAGCATATAAATCAGAATAAATGATGGTTACCATGGCAACCATGACGCTCATTATGATGATTTTGAATATAATTAGCATATTTTTAATAATAAATGATGGTTGCCATAACAACTATGATGATTATCTTGATCATAATTAGCATATTAATCATAATAAATGATGGTTGCCATGGCATGGCAACCATGATGCTCATTATGATAATTTTGATCATAATTAGCATATTAATCATAATAAATGATGGTTGCCATGGCAACTATGAAGATTATTATGATTATCTGGATCATAATTAGCATATTAATCATAATAAATGATGGTTGCCATAGCATAGCAACCATGATGCTCATTATGATAATTTTGATCATAATTAGCATATTAATCATAATAAATTATGGTTGCCATGGCAACAATGATGCCCATTATGATGATTTTGATCATAATTAGCATATTAATCCTAATAAATTATGGTTGCAATGGCAACCATGATGATCATTATGATGATTTTGATCATAAATACCATATTATTCGTAATAAATGCTGGTTGTTATGGCAACTATGATGATCATTATGATGATCTTGATCATAATTAGCATATTAATCATAATAAATTATGGTTCTATGGTAACCATGATGATCATTATGATGATTTTGATTATATATAGCGTATTGATTATAATACATTATGGTTGCTGTGGCAACCATGATGATCATTATGATTATTTTGATCATAATCAGCATATTAATCATAATAAATGATGGTTGTCATTGCAACTATGATGCTCATTATGATGATTTTGAACATAATTAGCATATAAATCTTAATAAATGATTGTTTTATTGGCAACTATGATGATCATTATGATGATCTTGATTATAATTAGCATATTAATCATAATAAATTATGGTTGCAATGGCAACCATGATGATCATTATAATAATTTTGATCATAATTAGCATAATAATCATAATAAATGATGGTTGCAATAGCAACTATAATGATCAATTTGATGATCTAGATCATAATTAGCATATAAATCATTATAAATTATGGTTGTCATGGCAACCATGATGATCATTATGATGATCTTGATCATAATTAGCATATTAATCATAATAAATGATGGTTGCAATGGCAACTATGATGCTCATTATGATTGCTATTGCAACTATGATGATCATTATGATGATCTTGATCATAAATAGGATATTAATAATAATAAATTATGGTTGCAATGGCAACCATGATGCTCATTATGATGATTTTAATCATAATTAGCATATTAATCGTAATAAATGATAGTCGCCATGGCAACTATTATGATCAATATGATGATCTTGATCTTAATTAGCATATTATTCATATTAAATGATGGTTGCCATGGCAACTATGATGCTCATTATGATAATCTTGGTCATAATTAGCATATTATTCATAATAAATTATGGTTGCTATGGCAACCATGATGATCATTATGATGACTTTAATCATAATTAGCATATTATTCATAATAAATTATGGTTGTTATGGCAACCATGATGCTCATTATGATAATTTTGATCATAATTAGCAAATTAATCATATTAAATGATGCTTGCCATGTCAACTAGGATGATCATTATGATGATCTTGATCATAATTAGCATATTAATCATAATAAATTATGGTTGCAATTGCAACCATGATGATCATTATGATAATTTTGATCATAATTAGCATATTATTCATAATAAATGACGGTTGCCATGGCAACCATGATGCTCATTATAATAATTTTGATCATAATTAGCATAATAATCATAATAAATGATTGTTGCCATAGCAACTATAATGATCAATTTGATGATCTAGATCATAATTTGCATATAAATCATTATAAATTATGGTTGCCATGGCAACTATGATGATCATTATGATGATCTTGATCATAATTAGCATATTATTCATAATAAATGATGGTTGCCATGACAACTATGATGGTCATTATGATGATCTTGATCATAATTAGCATATTAATAATAATAAATTATGGTTGTGATGGCAACTATGATGCTCATTATGATGATTTTAATTATAATTAGCATAATAATCATAATAAATGATGGTCGCCATGGCAACTATGATGATCATTATGATGATATTGATCTTAATTAGCATATTAATCATATTAAATGATGGTTGCCTTGGCAACCATGATGCTCATTATGATGTGTTTGATCATGATTAGCATATTAATCATAATAAATGATGGTTGCTATGGCAGCTATGATGCTCATTATGATGATTTTAATCATAATTAGCATATTAATCATAATAAATGATGGCGGTTATGGCAACTATGATGATCATTATGATGATCTTTATCTTGATTAGCATATTAATCATATTAAATGATGGTTACCATGGCAACTATTATGATCATTATGATGATCTTGATCATAATTAGCATATTAATCATAAAAAATTATGGTTGCCCTGCCAACTATAATGATCATTATGATGACCTTGATCATAATTAGCATATTAATCATAATAAATGATGGTTTTAATGGCAACCATAATCATCATTATGATTATTTTGACCATAATTAGCATATTAATCATAATAAATTATGGTTGCCATGGCAACTATGATGATCATTATGATGATTTCAATCTTAATTAGCATATCATAAAAAATGATGGTTCCCATGGCAACTATGATGGTCATTATGATGATCTTGATCATAAATAGGATATTAATAATAATAAATTATGGTTGCAATGGCAACCATGATGCTCATTATGATGATTTTAATCATAATTAACATATTAATCGTAATAAATGATGGTCGCTATGGCAACTATGGTGATTAATATGATGACCTTGATCTTAATTAGCATATTATTCATATTAAAGTATGGTTGCCATGGCAACCATGATGCTCATTATGATAATCTTGGTCATAATTAGCATATTAATCATAATAATTAATGGTTGCCATGGCAACTATGATGATCATTATGATTAACTTGATCATAATTACCATATTCGTCATAATAAATGATGGTTGCAATGGCAACCATGATGCTCATTATGACGATTTTGATCATAATTAGCATATTAATCATAATAAATGATGGTTGCCATGGCAGCTATGATGCTCATTATCATGATTTTAATCATAATTAGCATATTAATCATAATAAATGATGGATGCTATGGCAACTATGATGATCATTATGATGATCTTGATCTTCATTAGCATATTAATCATCATAAATGATAGTTGCCATGGCAACTGTGATAATAATTATGATGAATTTGACCATAATTAGCATATTAATCATAACAAATAATGGTTGCCATTGCAACTATGATGATCATTATGATGATTTTCATCATAATTAGCATATTAATCATAATTAATGATGGTTGCCGTGGCAACTATGATGATCGTTATTATGATCTTGATCATAATTAGCATATTAATCATAATAAATGATGGTTGCCCTTGCAACCATGATGATCATTATGATTATCTTAATCATAATTAGCATATTATTCATAATAAATGATGTTTGCCATGGCAACTATGATGATTATTATGATGATCTTGATCATAATTAGCATATTATTCATAATAAATGATGGTTGTAATGGCAACCATGATAATCATTATGATTATTTTGACCATAATTAGCATATTAATCATAATAAATGATGGTGGCCATGGCAACTATGATGATCATTATGATGATCTTGATCATAATTAGCATATTAATCATAATAAATGATGGTTGCTATGGCATGCATGATGCTCATTATGATGATTTTGATCATAATTAGCATATTAATCATAAAAAATGATAGTTGATATGGCAGCTATGATGATCATTATGATAATCTTGATCATAATTAGCATGTTAATCATAATAAATGATGGTTGCAATGGCAACCATGGTGATCATTATGATGATCTTGATCATATTTAGCATATTAATCATACTATATGATAGTTGCCATTACAACCATGATGCTCATTATGATGATTTTGATCATAATTAGCATATTAATCATAATAAATGATGGTTGCACTTGCAACCATGATGATCATTATGATGATCTTAATCATAATTAGCATATTAATCATAATAAATGATGGTTGCCATGGCAACTATGATGATTATTATGATGATCTTGATCATAATTAGCATATTAATTTTAATAAATGATGGTTGTAATAGCAACCATGATAATCATTATGATGATTTTGACCATAATTAGCATATTAATCATAATAAATTATGGTTGCCATGGCAACTATGATGATCATTATGATGATTTTTATCATAATTAGCATATTATTCATAATAAATGATGGTTGCCAAGAAAACTATGATGATCATTATTATGATCTTGATCATAATTAGCATATTAATCATAATAAATGATGGTTGCTATGGCAACTATGATGATCATTATGATGACCTTGATCATAATTAGCATATTAATCATAATAAATGATGGTTGTAATGGCAACCATGATAATCATTATGATTATTTTGACCATAATTAGCATATTAATCATAATAAATTATGGTTGCCATGGCAACTATGATCATCATTATGATGATTTTTATCATAATTAGCATATTATTCATAATAAATGATGGTTGCCATGAAAACTATGATGATCATTATTATGATCTTGATCATAATTAGCATATTAATCATAATAAATGATGGTTGCTATGGCAACTATGATGATCATTATGATGACCTTGATCATAATTAGCATATTAATCATAATAAATGATGGTTGTAATGGCAACCATGATAATCATTATGATTATTTTGACCATAATTAGCATATTAATCATAATAAATTATGGTTGCCATGGCAACTATGATCATCATTATGATGATTTTTATCATAATTAGCATATTATTCATAATAAATAATGGTTGCCATGGCAACTATGATGATCATTATGATGATCTTGATCATAATTAGCATATTAATCATAATTAATGATAGTTGCCATGGCAACCATGATTCTCACTATGATGATTTTGATCATATTTAGCTTATTAATTATAATAAATTATGGTTGCTATGGCAAATATGATGATCATTATGATGATCTTGATCATAATTAGCATATTAATCATAATAAATGATGGTTGTAATGGCAACCATGATAAAATATTATGATGATTTTCACCATAATTAGCATATTAATCATAATAAATGATGGTTGCCATGGCAACTATGATGATCATTATGATGATTTTTATCATAATTAGCATATTATTCATAATAAATGATGGTTGCTATGAAAACTATGATGATCATTATTATGATCTTGATCATAATTAGCATATTAATCATAATAAATGATGGTTGCCATGGCAACTATGATGATCATTATGATGATCTTGATCATAATTAGCATATTAATCATAATAAATGATGGTTGTAATGCCAACCATGATAATCATTATGATTATTTTGACCATAATTAGCATATTAATCATAATAAATTATGGTTGCCACAGCAACTATGATCATCATTATGATGATTTTTATCATAATTAGCATATTATTCATAATAAATGATGGTTGCCATGGCAACTATGATGATCATTATGATGATCTTGATCATAATTAGCATATTAATCATAATTAATGATAGTTGCCATAGCAACCATGATTCTCATTATGATGATTTTGATCATATTTAGCTTATTAATTATAATAAATTTTGGTTGCTATGGCAAATATGATGATCATTATGATGATTTTGATCATAATTAGCATATTAATCATAATAAATGATGGTTGCCATGGCAACTATGATGATCATTATGATGATATGGATCATAATTAGCATATTAATCATAATAAATGATGGTTGCCATAGCAAGTATGATGATCATTATGATGATCTTGATCATAATTAGCATATTAATCATAATAAATGATGGTTCACGGTGGTCGGTTGCTATGGAATTTGCTCCCGCTAGGTTTCAATTACCCAACTCGGACTTAGTTTCCTGTAGAGCGCATCAGACGCGGTCATTGGTAACCAATATTCCACGGCCTATATTTTCCTATTTTTATTGATCACGGAAATATTGAGGCAATAAGAGATAGTTATATATCTCATCGCAAGGATAAAGCTTTAAAAAACGTTAAAACATTTACCAAAGTGAAAAAAAAAGAGTTCAAATGGACCTAGTGTGCCGGCCATTTCCTGGTTTACACGGCCACATTTAGGACTTAAAACTACCTTGGGGGGTACCCTAAGTAAGATATTGTATATATAAACAGATCCCCCTTGGCAACCCCCACTTCGTTTTTATATCTTGGGAGAAATTGACAAGAAAGGTCAGATATCGTCAATTTTCACGATATATTCTCCTAAGAAACACGATTAAACAGCATTAGAAAAAAAAATCTCAAGGGGAAAATTGAGATTTATCAGTAATTTAAATATATGGATGGCCAGTGGCCCGCAACAAAGGTAAGAAAGTGCGCTGTAAATCGAAATAAATTTGCATATTTTGCTTTCATTGTATTTCGCCATATTGATTGCTCGACCCCTGTTGTGCATTTTATTATAGCTTGCCTTTACAATGTATAAAAAGCCGAAAATGTAGCAAGGTTAGGTACCACGTCGGAAAATGCAATTCGCAAAAGCAATTCAACCGTTTTTGGGAGGAATCGGCGTTCTATAAACTGAAGAATAGCCAACGAGAAGTACGAAAGGACACTGACGATGTCGACAGAAGGCAAGCTGATATTTCTCATGCTGAGCAAGAAATACTTGTAAAGCGTCAGGAAATCGCCGAGGAAGTTAACTCCGCTGCTGAGAAACTAGCAACTGCAAGTATGTCTTATATTTGAGTTACTAATAGTAAACCGAGTGTTTTGGGCTTTTAGATCCCATGTAATTTATTATTCCTATACTCAGTCTAAGATAATACACATAATTGCCTGTAGAAGAATGTTTTGCCCCTTATAGTTTGTTTCATTCTTTGACAGAAAATGAATTGAACACTTCACTTGAAGAAAAAGAAGCCAATGAAACAGAAATAGCCGAGCAACAAGTAAAGCTAGATGAAATTACCAGGCAGTATGAGAAGCTAAAAACTCTTCTTGACCAGAAAGGTTATTCACGAGCGAGAAGAGAAAACACTAGGACAACAATTGAACATATTACAAGCCGCACCTCAAGCCTTCGCTACAGAAGACGGCAAGAGACAAAAAATGTTTTGGAGTATATCCATGGGGGAGAAGAAGCTTCACTGCTTGGCGCTTGGGATTTGGTAGCAGCAAATGCCCCAAAAGAACTGATGGACAATCTTATTGGCAAATATAAACGAGGAAAATATTTAGAAGGTATAGCCTGTGAAGTTATGAAAGGCTTAAGCCAGTCAGAAAGTTCCATGACACAAGCTATTTCATTCAAGTATGAAAATTTCTTGTCACGCCGGAAATATAACTTGCTGTGTAAAACACAGTCAACTGTGTTTGATGCAAATAATGAAGTATGGATCCCTCGTAATGTTAAGTGTTTGGGTCTTGACATTCAAGTCTCCCTCTCCAAAATATCAGATGAGAGTGTTGAGAAATTTGTCAAAACCCTAGATATAGGTAGTGTTAGTCAAATTCCTAATGTACCTGGTGTCACCAGGACAGTAACAGGTCTAGTGTTCATGATAATTGATCTGCATTTAAGGTTGCCACATCTCTGCCGGCAGCTTGTGTGGTTCAATGGCAATACTAACCATTTTATTTTCCAGTTCTCCGACGATGGTGCCCCTGAAACCAGCCAGCTCACAATGTCGATAGGTAGTTTGACATTTGGAATTTAGGAGAAAGGGTTAGGAGTAGAGAATTCCAATATCTTTTGCATTGTGTTAGTCTTGGTGAGAAGCATGAGGTTCTTGAGTCTCTTTGGCAACAGCATACTGATGAAATGCTGTTGCTTGAATCAAGTGTTTTTACTGTGTGTCAGAGGGAATGTACTTTTGAATTCCAGCCTAGTGCAGATATGAGCTGGCAGAACTGGGGCTGCAACGAGGTGAACAATGCAGCAACATACCCTTCTCCATATGCGAATGTTCATAAAGGTAATATGTGTACCATGGGTGGCAGTATTGGTTTTAGTGATAATTTGTGGCAGCCCTATTCTTGTGATATCCGTGAGAAGCACTTGGATATGGTAAATACATATCTTGCTACCCTCCCAAAAGAACTTAGTGTTAAGGCTATACATGCTAAGAAACTTTCTTTTATGGCTGACAATGGCATTCGTCAATTGGGAAAGCCCCGAATTGGGATTTTTGCCGATCGAGTGAAACCAGATCCACTTCATTGTGAGATCAATGCCTGGCAGCATTTTCTCGATCTAATTTATAGTGAGGCATTGAGACGGGGGCTTTTTGACAGGTTTATAGAGATACTGTCTGCACCTGTTGGATTGGAAGTTTCTGAAAGTGTGTGTAATGATACTGCTGTTGCTAATTTAATTCCTTTAACAGGGTCTTCTCTTAATGGGTTAGCTGTTTCAGAAAGTGGTGTAGTAGTTTCATGCAGTGTGAATAATGAGAATGTATTGTTAGGTAGCCCAAGTGTTGATACTGTTGATATTTCTAAGGTTTCACCTGAAATTACCAGGCAATTTTCAGTGCTAAACTTGCAAAAGCAAACGGCTGCTGACAACATGAATATCATGCTCAAAAATGCCGCAAGTGCTGTATCGAATAAACCTTGTACTAGTAATTCTTCAGTGCATGGATGTGGGCTAGCCTATTTAAGGTCAAAGCTAGAAGAGCATTACAGTGATGAAGCAAAACGCTTCAACAAGCTAAGTATCCGTCTTATTGGTGAGCAGGCAATAGTTCTTGCCCGACATTGCTACCGACTTGTTGATGGCTTAGAATATCCGGATGAGACAGAGGGGGAAAAGCTGAAGAGGTTAGCTCTTTCTAAGATAGCAGAATACTTAAGGAATGCTGGTGGATTATTTAATAAAATTCATGTCCAGTCCCTTGGTGAAATTGATCAGCTAGAAGAATTCTGCCAACATTACTTTAATATGCTAGTCCTTTTCTTTCCTGGAAGCATTAATGTTACTGTCTGGACAGTGGCATATGCTATACCATATCATGCACGGAAGTTGTATGATCAATATGGTATTGGTTTTGGCATACTATCCCTGCAAGCCAAAGAGTCCAAGCATGCTGGACTTAAAGCAGAACTTTCTTTGACTAATAGATCAAGGAAATGTGACAATAATGGAAAGTGGTGGCAGATTATGAGGGCAAACTATGTTAGGTCATTTTACCTACCTGAGCACCAACCTTCGCCATCATCTTATGCCTCACATTTTCGGTCCCGTAAACCTCCTCATTGTAATGAACCTTTTTGGTGCGACTGTGGTAGAAAGAAGGTTGCAGTTCAGCAGGCATATTGTAGTGTGTGTCTTGATGCAAGACATGTTGTTCAATGTGCACAACAACGAAAGTTGTCTTCAGAAGTTGTTGCAATACTTAAACCCATTACTTGCAGTACATGTAACGAACGATTTCCAGATACAGCAGGGTTAAAAGTGCACACAGATGTTGTACATACCAATGTGCTTCAATCTGCAGCTATTTCAGTTGGTAACTTAAAATCTTTGACGGTAGAACAGCTTAAAAACCACTTGAGGACAAAAGGACTTTCCACTTCTGGTAAGAAGGGTATTCTTATAAGGCGTCTTGAAGGAGCATTATCTGCTGACTCTTAAATGTATTCCATTCAATTTATAGAAATCAGTGTAGGTCCTTATCCATCGAAAGAGTTTTCAATTGAAAAAATGTCAAAATTCAAAGATTTTGGGCTATGTACAAAATGTACATATTAAAAATTCCTTGATTTCCTTAAAAATTCCTTGTTATTGCAGTTTACTTGTTTGAAATTTTTCCATCTATCAAACTTACAATGATATCATTTTAAGAAGAAATACCTACAGTACATACAACTTAACATGACCACATATAAGTGTGATAGATGGAAAGTACAAAAGTGTATTCATTTGCCAGTGAAGGCATTTCCTATATTGAAAACTAAGAAGGCTCGCTCTGAAAAATGCTTTGTTTGAATAATATTGCCATTGTCACTGATATTCAATTGCAACAATTTGAGTGTGGCATCCTTAAATGCAGATTGTGATTGTGAATGTAGGAAAATTGATCAAAATATAAAGGTTGGTTTATAACTGTAAAATTAGTGAAATCGAAAACTGTTTTTTGGGCATATGCCATTTATTAGAGTGAAAAATTATGAAAATTTATGTACATGGTAACAACATCAATACAACCTGTTGCATATAACATGATTTAATAATCCAAATACATGTAATATTGTTTCATATAGTTTATGATCTATGTAATGGTATATATAATCTCTAATATAGTTCATGTCATACTATGATTGGAAATTCAAACCTCACATATATCAGTACCTTTGCATTCATAGTTTGATGTTATCCATAATTTTAATATCTAACCCAATAAGTATTATATCATGTAAATGTAAATGTCCACTATGAAAATGGTACTGTAATAGAAATCTCACACACATCTGTCCATAAGTGTTTTACTCCAGAATTTATTGCTAATTTTGTAAATTTGCACACCCAGGCACAATGCAGCTTAATAGGTGAACAAGAGATAATGGTAATAATTTGTAGGTACACCACGTAAGTATTAAATACTGCAAAGCTTTCGGTCTGTTAACCCGGACCTTCAACAGTGCAATATGAATTATTATTATCATTGCACTGATGAAGGTCCGGGTTAACAGACCGAAAGCTTTGCAGTATTTAATACTTATGTGGTGTGCCTACAAGTTATTGTAATTACTAAAGTCGCCATGCAATCGTACAAGTGCAATGACCAGTGCATATAAAGTAGAAAGCTTGCATTGCCTTGCAAAATTGTTTAAACTTAATGGTTTATGATCAGCAGCTCCCAGACTCAGGACAGTAAAGTATGTAATAAAAACAGAACAATTAAATTATATAGTATATACAGTATATTTACATTTTGTTGATGAGTGCCTGAAGACGCAAATCCAACGAGAAATCTTCTTTGTTGTACCTCTGGATGTAGAAAGTTGTTGTTAGCTTTTGCTGTTTCATATTGTACTCAAACAGCAAAGGAGTACATTTGCCAACAACAACTGCAGCCCTCCCGGAGTACTTGAAAATATTTCTGCCATTTTCGTTAACTTTCTCGAAGTGCCTCTTTTTCAAGAAGTTCGTCCCAGAGAACCTCAAAGGAGAAAACACTTTCGACGCATTTTCAAATGTTTCTATTGTCACGGACATCGTTTTGCTAGTGCTTGTCAGCTTCCCGCCATAACCAACAGCGATGTTGAATATGTGTCGCAAGATAGTAAAGGGCACAAACAGTCTCACAGGTGGCATTAATCCAGTATTGCGAGATCTTCCGAGCTTTGCATGTATAGATTTTCCCAATTCGCCAAGAAAACCATCTATCAGCGGCCCAGTCAGCTCAAATTTGTTTGAAGCGCGCTCCTCTAGAATGGCATCAAGATTACGCATACCATAGTTTGGCTTGTCCTTACACTTCCATACAGCGTCCAGCCAAAGCTTTTCTACACTAAACTTCATTTCTATAGTAGCCCTATTCCAAAAATGTTCGGATCGCTCTGTATCATCGTTAGATGAGCCGAGATTCATGTTAGAAAGTCTAGATAAAACATCGCTAACTGCATCGCTATTGCCCGCCATATTTTGCGTTGTTATGGGGAAAACCGCTTGCTTGATGCGAGCCCGCACTTCCGGGAGCAAAATGCATAGCAACCGACCACCGTGGTTGCCATCGGAACTATGATGATCATTATGATGATCTTGATCATAATTAGCATATTAATCATAATAAATGATGGTTGCCATGTCAACTATGAAAATCATTATGATGATTTTGGCCATAATTTGCATATTAATCATAACAAATGATGGTTGCCACGGCAACTATGATGATCATTATAATGATTTTTATCATAATTAGCATATTATTCATAATAAATGGTGGTTGCTATAGCAACTATGATGATCATTATTATGATCTTGATCATAATTAGCATATTAGCTATGGCAAATATGATTATCATTATGATGATTTTGATCATAATTAGCATATTAATCATAATAAATGATAGTTGGTATGGCAACTATGATCATCATTATGATGATCTTGATCATAATTAGCATATTAATCATTATAAATGATGGTTGCCATTACAACTATGATGATTATTATGATGATCTTGATCATTTTTAGCATATTAATCATACTAAATGATAGTTGCTATGACAACCATGATGCTCATTATGATGATTTTGATCATATTTAGCTTATTAATTATAATAAATTATGGTTGCCATGGCAACTATGATGATCATTATGATGATTTTTATCATAATTATCATATTATTCATAATAACTGATGGTTGTAATGGCAACCATGATAATCATTATGATTATTTTGACAATAATTAGCATATTAATCATAATAAATTATGGTTGCCATGGCAACTATGATCATCATTATGATGATTTTTATCATAATTAGCATATTATTCATAATAAATGATGGTTGCCATGGCAACTATGATGATCATTATGATGATCTTGATCATAATTAGCATATTAATCATAATTAATGATAGTTGCCATAGCAACCATGATTCTCATTATGATGATTTTGATCATATTTAGCTTATTAATTATAATAAATTAGGGTTGCTATGGCAAATATGATGATCATTATGATGATCTTGATCATAATTAGCATATTAATCATTATAAATGATGGTTGTAATGGCAACCATGATAAAATATTATGATGATTTTGACCATAATTAGCATATTAATCATAATAAATGATGGTTGCCATGGCAACTATGATGATCATTATGATGATTTTTATCATAATTAGCATATTATTCATAATAAATGATGGTTGCTATGAAAACTATGATGATCATTATTATGATCTTGAATAATAATTAGCATATTAATCATAATAAATGATGGTTGCTATTGCAACTATGATGATCATTATGATGACCTTGATCATAATTAGCATATTAATCATAATAAATGATGGTTGTAATGGCAACCATGATAATCATTATGATTATTTTGACCATAATTAGCATATTAATCATAATAAATTATGGTTGCCATAGCAACTATGATCATCATTATGATGATTTTTATCATAATTAGCATATTATTCAAAATAAATGATGGTTGCCATGGCAACTATGAGGATCATCATGATGATCTTGATCATAATTAGCATATTAATCATAATAAATGATAGTTGCCATGGCAACCATGATTCCCATTATGATGATTTTGATCATATTTAGCTTATTAATTATAATAAATTATGGTTGCTATGGCAAATATTATGATCATTATGATGATTTTGATCATAATTAGCATATTAATCATAATAAATGATGGTTGCCATAGCAACTATGATCATCATTATGATGATTTTTATCATAATTAGCATATTACTCATAATAAATGATGGTTGCCATCGCAACTATGATGATCATTATGATGATCTTGATCATAATTAGCATATTAATCATAATAAATGATGGTTGCCATGTCAACTATGAAAATCATTATGATGATTTTGGCCATAATTTGCATATTAATCATAACAAATGATGGTTGCCATGGCAACTATGATGATCATTATTATGATCTTGATCATAATTAGCATATTAATCATAATAAATGATGGTTGCCATTGCAACCATGATGATCATTATGATGATCTTAATCATAATTAGCCTATCAATCATAATAAAGGATGGTTGCGATGACAACAATGATGATAATTATGATGATCTTGATCATAATTAGCATATTAATCATAATAAATGATAGTTGCCATGGCAACCATGATGCTCATTATGATGATTTTGATCATATTTAGCTTATTAATCATAATAAATTATGGTTGCTATGGCAAATATGATGATCATTATGATGATTTTGATCATAATTAGCATATTAATCATATAAATGATAGTTGGTATGGCAACTATGATCATCATTATGATGATCTTGATCATAATTAGCATATTAATCATTATAAATGATGGTTTCCAATATAACTATGATGATTATTATGATGGTCTTGATCATTTTTAGCATATTAATCAAACTAAATGATAGTTGCTATAACAACCATGGTGCTCATTATGATGATTTTGATCAAATTTAGCTTATTAATTATAATAAATTATGGTTGCCATGGCAACTATGATGATCATTATGATGATTTTTATCATAATTAGCATATTATTCATAATAAATGGTGGTTGCTATCGCAACTATGAAGATCATTATTATGATCTTGATCATAATTAGCATATTAATCATAATAAATGATGGTTGCACTTGCAACCATGATGATCATTATGATGATCTTAATCATAATTAGCATATTAATTATAATAAATGATGGTTGCTATGGCAACTATAATGATCATTATGATTATCTTGATCATAATTAGCATATTAATCATAATAAATGATGGTTGCCATGGCAACCATGATGCTCATTATGATGATTTTGATCATAATTAGCATATTAATCATAATAAATGATAGTTGCCATAGCAACTATGATGATCATTATGATGATCTTGATCATAATAAGCATATTAATCATAATAAATTATTGTTGCCATGGCAACCATGATAAACATTATGATGATTTTGATCATAATTACCATATTAATCGTAATAAATGATGGTGGCAATGGCAACTATGATGATCATTATGATGATCTTGATCATAATTAGCATATTAATCAGAATAAATGATGGTTGCCATGGCACCATGATGCTCATTATGATGATCTTGATCATAATTTGCATATTAATCATAATAAATGATAGTTGCCATGGAAACCATGATGCCCATATTAATGATTTTGATCATAATTAGCATATTAATCATAATAAATGATGGTTGCTATGGCCACTACAATGATCATTATGATGATCTTGATCATAATTAGCATATTATTCATAATAAATGATGGTTTCCATAGCAAGTATGATGATCATTATGATGATCTTAATCATAACTAGCATATTAATCATAATAAAAGATGGTTGATATAGCAACCATGATGCTCATTATGATGATTTTGATCATAATTAGCATATTAAGCATAATAAATTATGGTTGCCATTGCAACTATGATGATCATTATGATGATCTTAATCATCAGTAGCCTATTAATCATAATAAACGATGGTTGCTATGGCAACTATGATGATCATTATGATGATTTTGATCAAAATTAGATATTAATCAAAATAAATTATGGTTACTATGACAACCATGACGATCATGATGATAATCAGGATCATAATTAACATAATAATCATAATAAAAAATGGTTGCCCTTGCAACCATGATGATCATTATAATGATCATGATCAAAGTTAGCATATTAATCATAATAAATAATGGTTACCATGGTAACCATGATGATCATTATGATGATCTTGATCATAATTAGCATATTAATCATAATAAATGATGGTTGCCATGGCAACTATGATGATCATTATGATGATCTTGATCATAATTAGCATATTAATCATATTAATTGATGGTTGCCATGGAAACTATGATGATCATTATGATAATCTTGATCATAATTAGCATATTAATTATAATAAATGATGGTTGCTATGGCAACTATAATGATCATTATGATGATCTTGATCATAATTAGCATATTAATCATAATAAATGATGGTTGCCATGGCAACCATGATGCTCATTATGATAATTTTGATCATAATTAGCATATTAATCATAATAAAGTATGGTTGCCATGGCAACTATGATGCTCATTATGATGATTTTTATCATAATTAGCATATTAATCATAATAAATGATGGTTGTAATTGCAACTATGATGATCATTATGATGATCTTGATCATAATCAGCATATTAATCATAATAAATAATGGTTGCAATGGCAACTATGATGCTCATTATGATAATTGTGATCATAATTAGCATATTAATCATTAAAAATGAAGGTTGATATGGCAACTATGATGATCATTATGATGATCTTGATCATCACTAGCATATTAATCATAATAAATTATGGTTGCTATGGCAAATATGATGATCATTATGATGATTTTTATGATAATTAGCATATTAATCATAATAAATGATGGTTGCCATGGCAACTATGATGATGATTATAATTATCTTGATCATAATTAGCTTATTAATCTTAATAAATGATGGTTGCTATTGCAACTATGATGATCATTATGATGATTTTGATCATAATTAGCATATTAATCATAATAAAGTATGGTTGCCATGGCAACTATGATGCTCTTTATGATGATTTTTTATCATAATTAGCATATTAATCATAATAAATGATGGTTGTAATGGCAACTATGATGATCATTATGATGAACTTGATCATAATCAGCATATTCATCATAATAAATGATGGTTGCCATGGCAACCATGATGCTCATTATGATAATTTTGATCATAATTAGCATAATAATCATAAAAAATGAAGGTTGATATAGCAACTATGATGATCATTATGATAATCTTGATCAAAATTAGCATATTAATCATAATAAATGATGGTTACCATAGCAACCATGATGCTCATTTTGATGATTTTGATCATAATTAGCATATTAATCATAATAAATGATAGTTGCCATAGCAACTATGATGATCATTATGATGATCTTGATCATAATAAGCATATTAATCATAATAAATTATTGTTGCCATGGCAACCATGATAAACATTATGATGATTTTGATCATAATTACCATATTAATCGTAATAAATGATGGTGGCAATGGCAACTATGATGATCATTATGATGATTTTTATTATAATTAGCATATTAATCTTAATAAATTATGGTTGCTATGGCAACCATGATGATCATTATGATGATTTTGATCATAATTAGCATATTAATCATAATAAATGATGGTTACCATGGCAACCATGATGATCATTATGATAATTTTGATCATAAATAGCATATTAATCATAATAAATGTTGGTTACCATGGCAACCATGATGCTCATTATGATGATTTTGAATATAATTAGCATATTTTTAATAATAAATGATGGTTGCCATAACAACTATGATGATTATAATGATTATCTTGATCATAATTAGCATATTAATCATAATAAATGATGGTTGCCATGGCATGGCAACCATGATGCTCATTATGATAATTTTGATCATAATTAGCATATTAATCATAATAAATGATGGTTGTTATGGCAACTATGAAGATTATTATGATTATCTGGATCATAATTAGCATATTAATCATAATAAATGATGGTTGCCATAGCATAGCAACCATGATGCTCATTATGATAATTTTGATAATAATTGGCATATTAATCATGATAAATTATGGTTGCCATGGCAACAATGATGCCCATTATGATGATTTTGATCATAATTGGCATATTAATCCTAATAAATTATGGTTGCAATGGCAACCATGATGATCATAATGATGATTTTGATCATAAATACCATATTATTCGTAATAAATGCTGGTTGTTATGGCAACTATGATGATCATTATGATGATCTTGATCATAATTAGCATATTAATCATAATAAATTATGGTTCTATGGCAAACATGATGATCATTATGATGATTTTGATTATATATAGCGTTTTGATTATAATACATTATGGTTGCTATGGCAACCATGATGATCATTATGATGATTTTGATCATAATTAGCATATTAATCATAATAAATGATGGTTGTCATTGCAACTATGATGCTCATTATGATGATTTTGATCATAATTAGCATATAAATCTTAATAAATGATTGTTTTATTGGCAACTATGATGATCATTATGATGATCTTGATCATAATTAGCATATTAATCATAATAAATTATGGTTGCAATGGCAACTATGATGATCATTATGTAGATTTTGATCATAATTAGCATATTATTCATAATAAATGACGGTTGCAATGGCAACCATGATGCTCATTATAATAATTTTGATCATAATTGGCATATTAATCATAATAAATGATGGTTGCCATAGCAACTATAATGATCAATTTGATGATCTAGATCATAATTAGCATATAAATCATTATAAATTATGGTTGCCATGGCAACCATGATGATGATTATGATGATCTTGATCATATATAGCATATTAATAATAATAAATGATGGTTGCAATGGCAACTATGATGCTCATTATGATTGCTATTGCAACTATGATGATCATTATGATGATCTTGATCTTAAATAGGATATTAATAATAATAAATTATGGTTGCAATTGCAACCATGATGCTCATTATGATGATTTTAATCATAATTAGCATATTAATCGTAATAAATGATAGTCGCCATGGCAACTATGATGATCAATATGATGATCTTGATCTTAATTAGCATGTTATTCATATTAAATGATGGTTGCCATGGCAACCATGATGCTCATTATGATAATCTTGGTCATAATTAGCATATTATTCATAATAAATTATGGTTGCTATGGCAACCATGATGATCATTATGATGACTTTGATCATAATTAGCATATTAATCATAATAAATTATGGTTGTTATGGCAACCATGATTCTCATTATGATAATTTTGATCATAATTAGCAAATTAATCATAATATATGATAGTGGATATGGCTACCATGATGCCCATAATAATGTTTTTGATCATGATTAGCATATTAATCATAATAAATGATGGTTGCTATGGCAACTACAATGATCATTATGATAATCTTGATGATAATTAGCATATTATTCATAATAAATGATGGTTTCCATGGCAACTATGATGATCATTATTATGATCTTGATCATAATTAGCATATTAATCATAATAAATGATGGTTGCCCTTGCAACCGTGATGATCATTATGATGATCTTGAGCATAATTAGCATATATGATGCTCATTATGATGATTTTGATCAAAATAAGCATATTAATCATAATAAATTATGGTTGCCATGGCAACTATGATGTTCATTATGTAGATTTTTATCATAATTAGCATATTATTCATAATAAATAATGGTTGCCTTGCAACCATGATGATCATTATGATGATCTTGATCATAATTAACATATTAATCATAAAAAATGATAGTTGCCATGGCAACCATGATGCCCATTATAATGATTTTGATCATAATTAGTATATTAATCATAATAAATGATGGTTGCTATGGCAACTATAATGATCATTATGATGATCTTGATCATAATTAGCATATTATTCATAATAAATGATGGTTTCCATGGCAAGTATGATGATCATTATGATGATCTTAATCATAACTAGCATATTAATCATAATAAAGGATGGTTGCCATAGCAACCATGATGCTCATTATGATGATTTTGATCATAATTAGCATATTAATCATAATAAATTATGGTTGCCATTGCAACTATGATGATCATTATGATGATCTTGATCATCAGTAGCATATTAATCATAATAAATTATGGTTGCTATGGCAAATATGATGATCATTATGATGATCTTGATCATAATTATCATATTAATCAGAATAAATGATGGTTGCCATGACAAGTATGATGATCATGATGATGATCTTAATCATAACTAGCATATTAATCATAATAAAGGATGGTTGCCATAGCAACCATGATGCTCATTATGATGATTTTGATCACAATTAGCATATTAATCATAACAAATTATGGTTGCCATTGCAACTATGATGATCATTATGATTATCTTGATCATAATTAGCCTATTAATCATAATAAATGATGGTTGCTATGGCAACTATGATGATTATTATGATGATTTTGACCATATTTAGCATATTATTCATAATAAATGATGGTTGCTATGGCAACTATGATGATCATTATTATGATCTTGATCATAATTAGCATAATAATCATAATAAAAAATGGTTGCATTTGCAACCATGATGATCATTATGATGATCATGATCATAATTAGCATATTAATCATAATAAATAATGGTTACCATGGTAACCATGATGATCATTATGATGATCTTGATCATAATTACCATATTAATCATAATAAATGATGGTTGCTATGGCAACTATGATGATCATTATGATGATTTTGATCATAATTAGCATATTAATCATAATAAATGATGGTTTCCTTGCAACCATGATGATCATTATGATGATCTTGATCATAATTAACATATTAATCGTAATAAATGATAGTTGCCATGGCAACCATGATGCCCATTATAATGATTTTGATCATAATTAGTATATCAATCATAATAAATGATGGTTGCTATGGCAACTATAATGATCATTATGATGATCTTGATCATAATTAGCATATTATTCATAATAAATGATTGTTTCCATGGCAAGTATGATGATCATTATGATGATCTTAATCATAACTAGCATATTAATCATAATAAAGGATGGTTGCCATAGCAACCATGATGCTCATTATGATGATTTTGATCATAATTAGCATATTAATCATAATAAATTATGGTTGCCATTGCAACTATGATGATCATTATGATGATCTTGATCATCAGTAGCATATTAATCATAATAAATTATGGTTGCTATGGCAAATATGATGATCATTATGATGATCTTGATCATAATTATCATATTAATCAGAATAAATGATGGTTGCCATGGCAAGTATGATGATCATGATGATGATCTTAATCATAACTAGCATATTAATCATAATAAAGGATGGTTGCCATAGCAACCATGATGCTCATTATGATGATTTTGATCATAATTAGCATATTAATCATAACAAATTATTGTTGCTATTGCAACTATGATGATCATTATGATTATCTTGATCATAATTAGCCTATTAATCATAATAAATGATGGTTGCTATGGCAACTATGATGATTATTATGATGATTTTGACCATATTTAACATATTATTCATAATAAATGATGGTTGCTATGGCAACTATGATGATCATTATTATGATCTTGATCATAATTAGCATAATAATCATAATAAAAAATGGTTGCATTTGCAACCATGATGATCATTATGATGATCATGATCATATGTAGCATATTAATCATAATAAATAATGGTTACCATGGTAACCATGATGATCATTATGATGATCTTGATCATAATTAGCATATTAATCATAATAAATGATGGTTGCCATGGCAACTATGATGATCATTATGATGATTTTGATCATAATTAGCATATTAATCATAATAAATGATGGTTGCCTTGCAACCATGATGATCATTATGATGATTTTGATCATAATTAGCATATTAATCATAATAAATGATGGTTGCCATGGCAACCAGGATGCCCATTATAATGATTTTGATCATAATTAGTATAATAATCATAATAAATGATGGTTGCTATGGCAACTATAATGATCATAATATCTTGATCATAATTAGCATATTATTCATAATAAATGATGGTTTCCATGGCAAGTATGATGATCATTATGATGATCTTAATCATAACTAGCATATTAATCATAATAAAGGATGGTTGCCATAGCAACCATGATGCTCATTATGATGATTTTGATCATAATTAGCATATTAATCATAATAAATTATGGTTTCCATTGCAACTATGATGATCATTATGACTATCTTGATCATAATTAGCCTATTAATCATAATAAATTATGGTTGCTATGGCAACTATGATGATTATTATGATGATTTTGACCATATTTAGCATATTATTCATAATAAATGATGGTTGCTATGGCAACTATGATGATCATTATTATGATCTTGATCATAATTAGCATAATAATCATAATAAAAAATGGTTGCATTTGCAACCATGATGATCATTATGATGATCATGATCATAATTAGCATATTAATCATAATAAATAATGGTTACCATAGTAACCATGATGATCATTATGATGATCTTGATCATAATTACCATATTAATCATAATAAATGATGGTTGCCATTGCAACTATGATGATCATTATGATGATCTTGATCATCAGTAGCATATTAATCATAATAAATTATGGTTGCTATGGCAAATATGATGATCATTATGATGATCTTGATCATAATTATCATATTAATCAGAATAAATGATGGTTGCTATGGCAAGTATGATGATCATGATGATGATCTTAATCATAACTAGCATATTAATCATAATAAAGGATGGTTGCCATAGCAACCATGATGCTCATTATGATGATTTTGATCATAATTAGCATATTAATCATAACAAATTATTGTTGCTATTGCAACTATGATGATCATTATGATTATCTTGATCATAATTAGCCTATTAATCATAATAAATGATGGTTGCTATGGCAACTATGATGATTATTATGATGATTTTGACCATATTTAACATATTATTCATAATAAATGATGGTTGCTATGGCAACTATGATGATCATTATTATGATCTTGATCATAATTAGCATAATAATCATAATAAAAAATGGTTGCATTTGCAACCATGATGATCATTATGATGATCATGATCATATGTAGCATATTAATCATAATAAATAATGGTTACCATGGTAACCATGATGATCATTATGATGATCTTGATCATAATTACCATATTAATCATAATAAATGATGGTTGCCATGGCAACTATGATGATCATTATGATGATTTTGATCATAATTAGCATATTAATCATAATAAATGATGGTTGCCTTGCAACCATGATGATCATTATGATGATCTTGATCATAATTAACATATTAATCATAATAAATGATAGTTGCCATGGCAACCATGATGCCCATTATAATGATTTTGATCATAATTAGTATATTAATCATAATAAATGATGGTTGCTATGGCAACTATAATGATCATTATGATGATCTTGATCATAATTAGCATATTATTCATAATAAATGATGGTTTCCATGGCAAGTATGATGATCATTATGATGATCTTAATCATAACTAGCATATTAATCATAATAAAGGATGGTTGCCATAGCAACCATGATGCTCATTATGATGATTTTGATCATAATTAGCATATTAATCATAATAAATTATGGTTTCCATTGCAACTATGATGATCATTATGACTATCTTGATCATAATTAGCCTATTAATCATAATAAATTATGGTTGCTATGGCAACTATGATGATTATTATGATGATTTTGACCATATTTAGCATATTATTCATAATAAATGATTGTTGCTATGGCAACTATGATGATCATTATTATGATCTTGATCATAATTAGCATAATAATCATAATAAAAAATGGTTGCATTTGCAACCATGATGATCATTATGATGATCATGATCATAATTAGCATATTAATCATAATAAATAATGGTTACCATGGTAACCATGATGATCATTATGATGATCTTGATCATAATTACCATATTAATCATAATAAATGATGGTTGCCATGGCAACTATGATGATCATTATGATGATTTTGATCATAATTAGCATATTATTCATAATAAATGATGGTTTCCATGGCAAGTATGATGATCATTATGATGATCTTAATCATAACTAGCATATTAATCATAATGAAGGATGGTTGCCATAGCAACCATGATGCTCATTATGATGATTTTGATCATAATTAGCATATTAATCATAATAAATTATGGTTGCCATTGCAACTATGATGATGATTATGATTATCTTGATCATCAGTAGCATATTAATCATAATAAATTATGGTTGCTATGGCAAATATGATGATCATTATGATGATTTTGATCATAATTAGCATATTAATCATAATAAATGATGGTTGCAATGGCAACTATAATGATCATTATGATTATCTTGATGATAATTAGCCTATTATTCATATTAAATGATGGTTGCTATGGCAAATATGATGATCATGTTTATGATCTTGATCATAATTAGCAAATTAATCATAATAAATGATGGTTGCCATGGCAACTATGATGGTCATTATGATGATCTTGATCATAATTAGCATATTAATCATAATGAATTATGGTTGATATGGCAACTATGATCATTATTATGATGATTTTGATCATAATTAGCAAATTAATCATAATAAATGATGGTTGCCATGGCAACTATGATGGTCATTATGATGATCTTGATCATAATTAGCATATTAATCATAATGAATTATGGTTGATATGGCAACTATGATGATCATTATGATGATTTTGATCATAATTACCATATTATTCATAATAAATGATGGTTGCCATGGCAACTATGATGATAATTATGATGATCTTGATCATAATTAGCATACTAATCTTAATAAATGATGGTTGCCATAGCAATTATGATGCTCATTATGATGATTTTGATTATATTTAGCATATTAATCATAATAAATGATGGTTGCCATACAACTATGATGACCATAATGATGATCTTGATTATAATTAGCATATTAATCATAATAAATGATATTTGTAATGGCAACCATGATGAACATTATGATGATTTTGATTATAATTAGCATATTAATCATAATAAATTATGGTTGCATTAGCAACTTTGATGCTCATTATGATGATTTTAATAATAATTAGCATATTAATCATATTAAATTATTATTGCCATAGCAACTATGATGATCATTTGCTGATCTTGATTATAATTAGCGAAATAATCATAATAATTTATGGTTGCAATTGCAACCATGATGCTCATTATGATGATTTTGAATATAATTAGCATATTAATCATAATAAATTATGGTTGCTATGGCAACCATGATTCTCATTATGATGATTTTGATCATAATTAGCATCTTAATCATAATAAATGATTGTTGCCATGGCAACTATGATGATCATTATGATGATCTTGATCATAATTAGCATATTATTCATAAAAAATGAAGGTTGCTATGGCAACCATGATGCTCATTATGATAATTTTGATCATCATTAGCATATTAATCATAATAAATGATGGTTGTCATGGCAACTATGATGATCATTATGATGATTTTGATCATAATTAGCATATTAATCATAATAAATGATGGTTGCCATGGCAAGCATGATGCTCATTATGATAATTTTGATCATAATTACCATAGTAATCATAATAAATGATGGTTGCTATGGCAACTGAGATGATCATTATGATGATCTTGATCATAATAAGCATATTAATCATAATAAATTATGGTTGCCATAGCAACTATGATGCTCATTATGATAATTTTGATCATAATTAGCATTTAATTCATAATAAATTATGGTTGCAATGGCAACTATGATGATCATTATGATGATCTAGATCATAATTAGCATATTAATTATAATAAATGATGGTTGCCATGGCAACTTTGATGATCATTACGATGATCTTGATCTTAATTAGCATATTAATCATAATAAATGATGAATGCCATAGCAACCATGATGCTCATTATGATGATTTTGATCATAATTAGCATAGTAATCATAATAAATTATGGTTGCTATGGCAACCATGATGATCATTATGACGATTTTGTTCATAATTAGCATATTAATCATAATAAATGGTAGTTGCCATGGCAACTATGATGATCATTATGATGATCTTGATCATAATTAGTATATTAATCATAATAAGTGATGGTTGCCATGGAAAACATGATGCTCATTATGATGATTTTGATCATAATTATCATATTAATCATAATAAATTATGGTTGCCATAGCAACTATGATGATCATTATGATGATCATGATCATAATTAGCATATTATTGATAAATGATGCTTGCCAAGGCAATAATGATGATCATTATGATGATCTTGATCCTAATTAGCATATTATTTCATAATAAATTATCGTTACTATGGTGGTTGCAACCATGATGCTCATTATGATGATTTTGATCATAATTAGCATATTAATCATAAAAAAATGATGATTGCTATGGCAAGTATGATATTCATTATGATAATTTTGATCATTATTAGCATATTAATCATAATAAATCATGGTTGCATTGCATGAAAAACCGCGTATTCACAGGTGAATACGTGCGAATATGAGTTTGAATATGGTCCATATTCACACGTATTCACAGATATTCACTCTGAATATCCTCGGAATATTGGAGTATTCCGATGTGAATACCTGTGAATAAAACACACCGCGTATTCTGACCTAGAATACCTTCGAATACTCTGTGAATATTTTCAAGACCTAGTATTCACACTTCGGCATAGAAAATGTTATTGTACGCATGAATACGGGATAATCAACGAGTTATATTGTGTAAATATTGCAGGAAATGCGTTTATATACCACGGAATAGGCAAAGGTTGTTTCAGTTCAATGCCGGTGTCAACTGTTATCCAGCATTTCTTCTCATCACGGTCAGAAATTGAAATTGCACTTGATTTGTTTAGGCGACAGACAATAAAGACAATAAATGTTACCAAACGCACGATGATTTTTATTTGATTAATTTTTTTGCTGCCGCAGGGATGTCGAGTATCGTATATCCTCAGTCAATGAGCGCTGAGTAGCCTCGTAAGTCGTAAAAAAGCTGTATAAAAAGAGAAATATCCATCAATTTCTTGAATTACCTGTGTAAAAGAAGTTATATATAAAAAAATACTTTTATTTTTGCTTGGATACGTAAACACATGGGTAGAAAGTTGATGATTCTGTATCGTCAAAAGCATCTGTAATATATACAGTTCAGTGTTGGGAAATCGTAGGAAATTTCCTTTGGGAAATTTCCCCTTCGACATGTTAGTGACATTTTTTGCGCCAAGGAATTGCGGCGAAATTGCGAATAAATGGCGAAATTCGGAGGTCGTATAACAATAACAAATAAATGTCTTTAAATGATTCCTCGCAAAAGTTGTCCAGTTCCCTTTGTTTACAAAACGATAACATGGCACAAATGTCAATTGGTTTCAACCAGGGCGCTTATATATAAATGCGTGGTTTCAACAGAAGTTCAAGCTGTTCAACTTTGAATTGTTAAAGATGTTCGCGATGCCCCAAAATAATTCTTGTGGCGGCGCTAAAATCAGGTAAGTTATTTAATAATAACAAGAGTTATGTCATACTATAGTCCTGAAACAACACAACACAACAACAATAGTGCGAGGCCAACGCTTTTACGGCTGGGCTCATCACTTTTTTTGTTTTTATTAATATAAATAGATTACGATTGTGTTTATTGTAGCTAATTTGTACACAGCTAACTGTACCTGCTTGTATAAATAAATTGTATGATGGTTTTCATCAATCCTACCTCCATCACACACTAATTATAGTAGGTACAAATGTTTGCCATTTCAAAGCCATACTCAATACAAACAAAATTTAAAAGTTTGCCAATACTGAAAAGGGACATTACTTTCTTACCTACCACAAATATTCAGAAAGCTGCTGTAATCATAACTTTAACATAACATAACCCTTAGATAGACGTTTCAAGATGCATTGAAATGAGGTGCATTGGTGCATTTCATGAGGGTTTTTTATATTTTAGGCAAAATTTATATATTATAGATATATATTGTTATATAATTGTCACAGAATAGCTAATGATTGATTGCCAAAAGATTGAAATCTTAACAATCAGCTGCCCAAAGACAGAAATCTTAACAGCTTAGAAATCAAAGCCAGACTGTTTTTTAGTTATATATAATACATATTTTTTAACAAAATAATGGCCTATATTTTTCCTTTTAGCATATATGAATTATATTTACACTAATATTTACCACAGAATAGCTATTGAACTGGTTGCCAAAAGATAGGAATCTTAACAACCAGCTGCCCAAAGACAGAAATCTTAACAGCTTAGAAGTTCATGCTAGACTGTGTTTTTAAGTGAAGCCTTTTAACATTGCCCTCATCATAATTTATAACTGAGACTGTTTACTGATTTGTTTGCAATTACTTTTCCGTACATAAATTATAATCACAATACTTAAAGAATATACCATTAAAGTGTAGATGAGTTTACTACAGCTTCTCGATGTTTGCATACTAGGAGTAGCTATGTGTATATACAGCTTTAAGTTCATGGAAGAATTTGTTTCCATTTTTACCCTAATTGATTAGCTTCCAAATTATATGAATGGTGTGTACATTGTACATTGTACATATACATTCTCCTAGGAATATTATAATTTCATTACACTGCATAAATTCTATGCACAACAATAAAAACAAATGGCCATGCATGCAACATCAGCTTTTACCATTATCATTAACCTTTCGGATAATAATCTATTATAGCTTAAGAAAGTTTGCTATGTATTTTGTTCAATAATTGCTTTAGGGTGGTTTTAATTGTTTTTAGCCATCAGGGGTTGCAAGATTGAGAAAATTCCCAAAAGAGTTGGCCTTAACTTTGCTAAAGATGAAGAGGATTTTTCACCCAGTGAAAGAAGTTCCTGATTCATTATCTGCTCACCTATAGTTTTTAATATCTTACCAAGTGAAAAAACATCACTTGCTTTGCTCAACAATTTACTATTAAGTATAATTTCTGACATACTCCAGGAGCAATGTTTCATATATACTAAAACAACATTGCTTATAAATTAACAATCAGCTGATGAAAGATTGAAAATCATAACAGCTTAGTAGAAGTTCATGATAGGCTGTGTTTTTGCTACATATTTTTGAACAATTCGTGATGTTCCAATAATATTTTATAAAATGTGAAATGTTGTAACCGATCACATGTACATGATCTGTTAAGGACTGTATAAAACTTAAATAATTGACTGAAATCTTAGTATTGCATTTGATCAACCTTGATAAACCACATTTACTGTGGATAAACCTACCATTGCAATGTGTATGACTGCTAAGCAAATTAACATGGCAACCTAAAGATTATGCATGTTTGTTCATATTGATATTTTCCTTAATGGACAGACTTGAGGGACAATAAATGCCTAAACATTCGCACAGGCTGCGAACGCACAACCCATTAACCTCTTATCACCAGGTAATTTGTTTATAAAATGTTGAGATTACTCCCAACATGGTCATAGGGTATAGTCTATAGGCCGGCTATTGAATTCAACTGCACGATATTTAGTCACTCACCGAAGAGGTCCCTTACGCACAAACAGTATATGCGTTTTCGGTTTTGAACAATAAAAAATCCTTGAAATACGGTTAATATTCGTTATCATTTTACACGTATTAGCGAACATAAGATGCTGTGGAAATCGCGCCATGCAATCTCATTTCTATTTCGCGCATTTTATTCATTAGACTTCGTGGGAATCGTAGTATACAAATACTCGCCGGCATGCTCTTTAACTGCGACCAGAGTTTCCAGACTTTACCAAGCCCTTGGCATCCTTCAATCTCTTCCCTTATTTATAAGCGTTAAAAAGATTTCTTACAGCCACAAACGCATGATCTCCTCGTTCAATGTTTATTAAACTCGAAAGCGCGCTTTTTGGTTTTTGCGCCAAATTATTTATAAAATTCCACTTCAATTTTTCAGCATTCAAAATAAAGTTTAAAAATGTCAGCTGATGAATTTATTTTGTGCAAACACGGATTAAGTGAGAAGTGAGATATTCCAAGTGTGAATATTGGTCAGAATACGCGGCATATTCACAGCGTATTCACACTTAGAATACTGAAGAATACGCTGCCGTATTAACACTAATATTCCATGTCGGAATACGCTTGCAATATGTGTTTTATTCACACCCGTATTCACATGTGAATACCTTGGAATACGGCGCTTTTCATGCAGTGTGCCATAGCAACCATGATGTTTATTATGATGATTTTGATCATAATTAGCATATTAATCATAATAAATGATGGTTGTTATGGCAACCATGATGCTAATTATGATGATTTTGATTATAATTAGCATATTAATCATAATAAATGATGGTTACCATGGCAACCATGATGCTCATTATGATGATTTTGATCATAATTAGCATATTAATCATAATAAATGATGGTTTAATGTCAATTATGATGATCATTAGGATGATTTTGATCATAATTAGCATATTAATCATATTAAATTATAATTGCAATAGCAACCATGATAATCATGATGATGATTTTGATCATAATTACCATATTAATCGTCATAAATGATGGTTGCCATGGCAACTATGATGATCATTATGATGATCTTGATCATATATAGCCTATTAGTCATAATAAATGATGGTTACCATGGCAACTATGATGATCATTATGCTGATCTTGATTATAATTAGCATATTAATCATAATAATTTATGGTTGCAATTGAAACAATTATGATCATTATGATGATCTTGATCATAATTTGCATATTAATCATAATAAATTAAGGTTGCAATGGCAACTATGATGATCATTATGATGATTTTGATCATAATTAGCCTATTAGTCATAATAAATGATGGTTACCATGGCAACTATGATGATCATTATGCTGATCTTGATTATAATTAGCATATTAATCATAATAATTTATGGTTGCAATTGCAACCATGATGATCATTGTGATGATTTTGATCATAATTAGCATATTAATCATATTAAATTATAATTGCAATAGCAACCATGATAATCATGATGATGATTTTGATCATAATTACCATAGTAATCATAATAAATGCTTGTTTCTATGGCAACTATGATGATCATTATGATGATCTTGATCATAATTAGCATATTATTCATAATAAATGATGGTTGCCATGGCAACTATGATGATCATTATGGTGATCTAGATCATAATTAGCATATTCATCATAATAAATGATGGTTGCAATGGCAACCATGATGATCATTATGATGACTTTGACCATAATTAGCATACTAATCATAATAAATGAGCGTTGCCATGGCAACTATGATGTTCATTATGACGATCTTGATCATAATTAGCATATTAATCATAAAAAATGATGGTTGCCATGACAACCAGGATGATCATTATGAAGATTTTGATTATAATTATCATATTAATCATAACAAGTTATGGTTGCCATAGCAACTAAGATGATCATTATGATGATCTTGATCATAATTAGCATAATAATCATAATAAATTATGGTTGCAATGGCAACCATGATGATCATTATGATGATCTTGATCATAATTAGCATATTAATCATAATAAATTATGGTTGCTCTGGCAACTATGATGCTCATTATGATAATTTTGATCATAATTAGCATATTAATCATAATAAATGATGGTTGCTATGGCAACTATGATGATCATTATGGTGATCTAGATCATAATTAGCATATAAATCATAATAAATTATGGTTGCAATGGCAACCATGATGATCATTATGATGACTTTGACCATAATTAGCATACTAATCATAATAAATTATGGTTGCTATGGCAACAATGATCATCATTATGATGATCTTGATCATAATTAGCATACTAACCTTAATAATGATGGTTGCCATAGCAATTATGATGCTCATTATGATGATTTTGATTATAATTAGCATATTAATCATAATAAATGATGGTTGCCATACAACTATGATGACCATAATGATGATCTTGATTATAATTAGCATATAATTCATAATAAATGATATTTGTAATGGCAACTATGATGAACATTATGATGATTTTGATTATAATAAGCATATTAATCATAATAAATTATGGTTGCATTAGCAACCTTGATGCTCATTATGATGATTTTGATCATAATTAGCATATTAATCATATTAAATTATTATTGCCATAGCAACTATGATGATCATTATGCTGATCTTGATTATCATTAGCATATTAATCATAATAATTTATGGTTGCAATTGCAACCATGATGATCATTATGATGATTTTGATCAAAATTAACATATTAATCATAAAAAATTATGGTTGCCATGGAAACATTGATGCTCATTATGATGATTGTAATTATAATTAGCATATTAATCATAATAAATGATGGTTGCTATGGCAACCATGATGCTCATGATGATAATTTTGATCATAATTAGCATATTAATTATAATAAATGATGGTTTAATGTCAATTATGATGATCATTAGGATGATTTTGATTATAATTAGCATATTATTCATAATAAATGATGGTTGCCATGGCAACTAAGATGATCATTATTATGAACTTGATCATAATTAGTATATTAATCATAATAAATTATGGTTGCAATGGCAACTATGATGATCATTAGGATGATTTTAATCATAATTACCATATTAATCGTCATAAATAATGGTTGCCATGGCAACTATGATGATCATTATGATGATCTTGATCATAATTAGCCTATTAGTCATAATAAATGATGGTTACCATGGCAACTATGATGATCATTATGCTGATCTTGATTATAATTAGCATATTAATCATAATAATTTATGGTTGCAATTGCAACCATGATGATCATTATGATGATCTTGATCATAATTAGCATATTAATCATATTAAATTATAATTGCAATAGCAACCATGATGATCATGATGATGATTTTGATCATAATTAGCAAATTAATCATAATAAATTATTGTTGCCCTGGCAACTATGATGCTCATTATGATAATTTTGATCATAATTAGCATATTAATCATAATAAATGATGGTTGCCATGGCAACTATGATGATCATTATGGTGATCTAGATCATAATTAGCATATAAATCATAATAAATTATGGTTGCAATGGCAACCATGATGATCATTATGATGACTTTGACCATAATTAGCATACTAATCATAATAAATTATGGTTGCTATGGCAACAATGATCATCATCATGATGATCTTGATCATAATTAGCATACTAATCTTAATAAATGATGGTTGCCATAGCAATTATGATGCTCATTATGTTGATTTTGATTATAATTAGCATATTAATCATAATAATTGATGGTTGCCATACAACTATAATGACCATAATGATGATCTTGATTATAATTAGCATATTAATCATAATAAATGATATTTGTAATGGCAACCATGATGAACATTATGATGATTTTGATTATAATTAGCATATTAATCATAATAAATTATGGTTGCATTAGCAACCTTGATGCTCATTATTATGATTTTGATCATAATTAGCATATTAATAATATTAAATTATTATTGCCATAGCAACTATGATGATCATTATGCTGATATTGATTATAATTAGCATATTAATCATAATAATTTATGGTTGCAATTGCAACCATGATGATCATTATGATGATTTTGATCATAATTAACATATTAATCATAAAAAATTATGGTTGCCATAGCAACCATGATGCTCATTATGATGATTTTAATTATAATTAGCATATTAATCATAATAAATGATGGTTGCTATGGCAACCATGATGCTCATTATGATAATTTTGATCATAATTAGCATATTAATTATAATAAATGATGGTTTAATGTCAATTATGATGATCATTATGATGATCTTGATCATAATTAGCATATTAGTCATAATAAATTATGGTTGCAATAGCAACCATGATGATCATTATGACGATTTTGATCATAATTACCATATTAATCATAATAAATTATAGTTACAATGGAAACCATGATGATCATTAGGATGATTTTGATTATAATTAGCATATTAATCATAATAAATGATGGTTGCCATGGCAACTAAGATGATCATTATGATGATCTTGATCATAATTAGCATATTAATCATAATAAATTATGGTTTCAATGGCAACTATGATGATCATTATGATGATCTTGATCATAATTAGCATATTAATCATAAAAAATGAAGGTTGCTATGGCAACCATGATGCTCATTATGATAATTTTGATCATAATTTGCATATTAATCATAATAAATGATGGTTGTCATGGCAACTATGATAGTCATTATGATGATCTTGATCATAATTAGCATATTAATCATAATAAATGATGGTTGCCATGACAAGCATGATGCTCATTATGATAATTTTGATCATAATTACCAAAGTAATCATAATAAATGATGGTTGCTATGGCAACTATGATGATCATTATGATGATCTTGATCATAATAAGCATATTAATCATAATAAATTATGGTTGCCATAGCAACTATGATGCTCATTATGATAATTTTGATCATAATTAGCATATAATTCATAATAATTTATGGTTGCAATGGCAACTATGATGATCATTATGATGATCTAGATCATATATAGCATTTAATTCATAATAAATTATGGTTGCTATGGCAACTATGATGATCATTATGATGATATTGATCATAATTAGCATATTAATCATAATAAATCATGGTTGATATAGCAACCTTGATGATCATTATGATGATTTTAATCATAATTACCATATTAATCATAATAAATGATGGTTGCCATGGCAACTATGATGATCATCATGATTATCTTGATCAAAATTAGATATTAATCAAAATAAATGATGGTTACTATGACAACCATGACGATCATGATGATAATCAGGATCATAATTAGCATAATAAACAAAATAAAAAATGGTTGCCCTTGCAACCATGATGATCATTATGATGATCATGATCATAATTAGCATATTAATCATAATAAATAATGGTTACCATGGTAACCATGATGATCATTATGATGATTTTGATCATAATTAAAATATTAATCATAAAAAATTATGGTTGCCATGGCAACCATGATGCTCATTATGATTATCTTGATCATAATTAGCATATTAATCATAAAAAATGAAGGTTGCTATGGCAACCATGATGCTCATTATGATAATTTTGATCATCATTAGCATATTAATCATAATAAATGATGGTTGTCATGGCAACTATGATAGTCATTATGATGATCTTGATCATAATCAGCATATTAATCATAATAAATGATGGTTGCCATGGCAAGCATGATGCTCATTATGATAATTTTGATCATAATTACCAAAGTAATCATAATAAATGATGGTTGCTATGGCAACTATGATGATCATTATGATGATCTTGATCATAATAAGCATATTAATCATAATAAATTATGGTTGCCATAGCAACTATGATGCTCATTATGATAATTTTGATCATAATTAGCATTTAATTCATAATAAATTATGGTGCAATAGCAACTATGATGATCATTATGATGATCTAGATCATAATTAGCATTTAATTCATAATAAATTATGGTTACCATGGTAACTATGATGATCATTATGACGATCTTGATCACAATTAGCATATTAATCATAATAAATGATGGTTGCCATGGCAACTATGATGATCATTATGATGATTTTGATTATTATTAGCATATTAATCATAATAAATGATGGTTGCCATACAACTATGATGATCATTATGATGATCTTGATCATAATTAGCATATTAATCATAATAAATGATGTTTGCAAAGGCAACCATGATGCTCATTATGATGATTTTAATCATAATTAGCATATTAAGCTTAATAAATAATGGTCGCCATGGCAACTATGATGATCATTATGATGATCTTTATCATAATTAGCATATTATTCATAATAAATTATGGTTCCCAAGGCAACCATGATGCTCATTATGATAATTTTGATCATAATTAGCATATTAATCATAATAAATGATGGTTTAATGTCAATTATCATGATCATTATGATGATCTTGATCATAATTAGCATATTAATCATAATAAATTATGGTTGCAATGTTCACCATGATGATCATTATGACGATTTTGATCATAATTACCATATTAATCATAATAAATTATAGTTACCATGGCAACCATGATGATCATTAGGATGATTTTGATTATAATTAGCATATTATTCATAATAAATTATTTTTGAAATGGCAACCATGATGATCATTATGATGATTTTGATCATAATTAGCATATTATTCATAATAAATGATGGTTGCCATTGCAACTATGATGATCAATATGATGATCTTGATCATAATTGCCAAATTAATCATAATAAATTATATTTGCTATGGCAACCATGATGCTCATTATGATGATTTTGATCATAATTAGCATATTAATCATAATAAATTATGGTTGCAATGGTAACTATGATGATCATTATGATGATTTTGATCATAATTACCATATTAATCGTAATAAATGATTGTTGCCATGGCAACTAAGATGATCATTATGATGATCTTGATGATAATTAGCATATTAATCATCATAAATTATGGTTGCAATGGCAACTATGATGATCATTATGATGATTTTGATCATAATTATCATAATAATAATAATAAATGTTAGTTGCCTTAGCAATTATGATGATCATTATGGTGATCTTAATCGTAATTAGCATATTAATCATAATAAATTATTGTTACCATGGCAACCATGATGATCATTATGATGATCATGATCATAATTAGCATTTTATTAATAAATGATGGTTGCCATGGTAACTATCATGATCACTTTGATGATCTTGATCATAATAAGGATATAAATCATAATAAATTATGGTTGTTATGGCAACCATGATGATCATTATGATGATTTTGATTATAATTAGCATATTAATAATAATAAATGATGGTTGCTATGGCAACTATGATGATCATTATGATGATCTTGATCATAATTAGAATATAAATCATAATAAATGATGGTTGCTATGGCAACCATGATGCTCAATATGATAATTTTGATCATAATTAGCATATAAATCATAATAAATTATGGTTGCCATAGCAACCATGAAGATCATTATGATGATTTTGACCATAATTAGCATATTAATCATAATAAATGATGGTTGCCATGGCAACTATGATGATCATTATGATGATCTTGATCATAATTAGCATATTAATCATAATAAATGATGGTTGAAATTGCAACTATGATGCTCTTTATGATGATTTTGATAATAACAAGCATATTAATCATAATAAATGATGGTTGCCATGGCAACTATGATGATCATTATGATGATCTTGATCATAATTCGCATATTAATCATAATAAATGATGGTTGCAATGGCAACTATGATGCTCATTATGATGATTTTAATCATAATTATCATATTAATCATAATAAATGATGGTCTCTATGGCAACTACGATGATCATTATGATGATCTTGATCATAATTAGCATATTAATCATAAAAAATGAAGGTTGCTATGGCAACTATGATGCTCATTATGATAATTTTGATCATCATTAGCATATTAATCGTAATAAATGATGGTTGTCATGGTAACTATGATGATCATTATTATGATCTTGATCATAATTAGCATATTCATCATAATAAATGATGGTTGCCATGGCAACCATGATGCTCATTATGACAATATTGATCAGAATTAGCATAATAATCATAATAAATGAGCGTTGATATGGCAACTATGATGATCATTATGACGATCTTGATCATAATTAGCATATTAATCATAAAAAATGATGGTTGCAATGGCAACCATGATGATCATTATGATGATTTTGATCATAATTACCATATTAATCGTAATAAATGATGGTTGCCATGGCAACTATGATGATCATTATGATGATCTTGATCATAATTAGCATATTAATCATAATAAATTATAGTTACCATAGCAACTATGATGATCACTATGATGATTTTGATTATAATTAGCATATTATTCATAATAAATTATGGTTTTCATGGCAACAATGATGATCATTATGATGACCTTGATCATAATTAGCCTATTAGTCATAATAAATTATGGTTACCATGAGAACCATGATGATCATTATGACGATCATGATCATAATTAGCATACTAATAATAAATGATGGTTGCCCTGGCAACCATAATGATCACTATGATGATCTTGATCTTAATTAGCATATTAAACATAGTAAATGATGGTTACCATTGCAACCATGATGATCATTATGATGATCATTATAATAATTAGCTTAATAATTATAATAAATGGTGGTTGGCATGGCAACAATGATGATCATTATGATGATCTTGATCATAATTAGCATATAAATAATAAAAAATGATGGTTACCATGGTAACCATGATGATCATTATGGTGATTTTGATCATAATTCGCATATTAATTATAATAAATGATGGTCTCTATGGCAACTACGATGATCATTATGATGATCTTGATCATAATTAGCATATTAATCATAAAAAATGATGGTTGCTATGGCAACTATGATGCTCATTATGATAATTTTGATCATCATTAGCATATTAATCATAATAAATGATGGTTGTCATGGCAACTATGATGAACATTATGATGATCTTGATCATAATTAGCATATTAATCATAATAAATGATGGTTGCCATGGCAACCATGATGCTCATTATGATAATTTTGATCATAATTGGCATATTAATCATAATAAATGAGCGTTGATATGGCAACTATGATGATCATTATGACGATCTTGATCATAATTAGCATATTAATCATAAAAAATGATGGTTGCCACGGCAACCATGATGATCATTATGATGATTTTGATTATAATTAGCATATTAATCATAACAAGTTATGGTTGCCATAACAACTTAGATGATCATTATGATGATCTTGATCATAATTAGCTTATTAATCATAATAAATGATGATCTTTATGATGATTTTGGCCATAATTAGCATATTCATCATAATAAATGATGGTTGCCATCGCAACTAAGATGATCATTATGATGATCTTGATCATAAATAGCATATTAATCCTAATAAATGATGGTTGCCATCGCAACCATGATGCTCATTATGATGATTTTGACAATACATAACATATTCATTATAATAAATGATGGTTGCCATGGCAACTATGATGATCATTATGATGATCTTGATCATAATTAGCATAATAATCATAATAAATGTTAGTTGCCATAGCAATTATGATGATCATTATGGTGATCTTAATCGTAATTAGCATATTAATCATAATAAATTATTGTTACCATGGCAACCATGATGATCATTATGATGATCATGATCATAATTAGCATTTTATTAATAAATGATGGTTGCCATGGTAACTATCATGATCATTTCGATGATCTTGATCATAATAAGGATATTAATCATAATAAATTATGGTTGCTATAGCAACCATGATGATCATTATGATGATTTTGATTATAATTAGCATATTAATAATAAATGATGGTTGCTATGGCAACTATGATGATCATTATGATGATCTTGATCATAATTAGAACATAAATCATAATAAATAATGGTTGCTATGGCAACCATGATGCTCAATATGATAATTTTGATCATAATTAGCATATAAATCATAATAAATTATGGTTGCCATGGCAACCATGATGCTCATTATGATAATTTTGATCATTATTAGCATATTAATCGTAATAAATGATGGTTGTCATGGCAACTATGATGATCATTATGATGATCTTGATCATAATTAGCGTATTAATCATAATAAATGATGGTTGAAGTTGCAACTATGATGCTTTTTATGATGATTTTCATCATAACAAGCATATTAATCATAATAAATGATGGTTGCCATGGCAACTATGATGATCATTACGATGATCTTGATCATAATTAGCATATTAATAATAATAAATGATGGTTGCAATGGCAACCATGTTGCTCATTATGATGATTTTGATTTTAATTAGCATATTACTCATTAAAAATGATGGTTGCCATAGCAACTATGATGATCATTATGATGATCTTGATCATAATTCGCATATTAATCATAATAAATGATGGTTGCAATGGCAACTATGATGCTCATTATGATGATTTTAATCATAATAATCATATTAATCATAATAAATGATGGTCTCTATGGCAACTACGATGATCATTATGATGATCTTGATCATAATTGGCATATTAATCATAAAAAATGAAGGTTGCTATGGCAACTATGATGCTCATTATGATAATTTTGATCATCATTAGCATATTAATCGTAATAAATGATGGTTGTCATGGCAACTATGATGATCATTATGATGATCTTGATCATAATTAGCATATTAATCATAATAAATGATGGTTGCCATAGCAACCATGATGCTCATTATGACAATATTGATCATAATTAGCATATTAATCATAATAAATGAGCGTTGCCATGGCAACTATGATGATCATTATGACGATCTTGATCATAATTAGCATATTAATCATAAAAAATGATGGTTGGCATGGCAACCAGGATGATCATTATGAAGATTTTGATTATAATTAGCATATTAATCATAACAAGTTATGGTTGCCATAGCAACTAAGATGATCATTATGATGATCTTGATCATAATTAGCATAATAATCATAATAAATTATGGTTGGAATGGCAACCATGATAATCATTATGATGATTTTGATCATAATTACCATATTAATCGTAATAAATGATGGTTGCTATGGCAACTATGATGATCATTATGATGATCTTGATCATAATTAGCATATTAATCATAATAAATTATGGTTACCATAGCAACCATGATGATCATTATGATGATCATTATAATAATTAGCATAATAATTATAATAAATGGTGGTTGGCATGGCAACAATGATGATCATTATGATGATCTTGATCATAATTAGCATATAAATCATAAAAAATGATGGTTACCATGACAACCATGATGATCATTATGGTGATCTTGATCATAATTAGCATATTAATCATAATAAATTATTTTTAACAAAGCAACAATTATGATCATTATGATGATCATGATCATAATTAGCATTTTATTAATATAAGATGGTTTCCAAGGCAACTATGATTATCATTATTACGATCTTGATCATAATTAGCATATTAATCATAATAAATGATGGTTGCAATGGCAACCATGATGATCATTATGATGATTTTGATCATAATTACCATATTAATCGTAATAAATTATGGTTGCTATGGCAACTATGATGATCATTATGATGATCTTGATCATAATTAGCCTATTAGTCATAATAAATGATGGTTACCATGGGAACCATGATGATCATTATGATGATCATGATCATAATTAGCATATTAATAATAAATGATGGCTGACATGCCAACCATAATGATCACTATTAGGATCTTGATCCTAATTAGCATATTAAACATAGTAAATGATGGTTACCATTGCAACCATTATGATCATTATGATGATCATTATAATAATTAGCATAATAATTATAATAAATGGTGGTTTGCATGGCAACAATGATGATCATTATGATGATCTTGATCATATTTAGCATATAAATCATAAAAAATGACGTTACCATGGCAACCATGATGATCATTATTGTGATCTTGATCATAATTAGCATATTAATCATAATAAATTGTTTTTACCATAGCAACAATTATGATCATTATGATGATCATGATCATAATTAGCATTTTATTAATAAAAGATGGTTTCCAAGGCAACTATGATTATCTTTATGACGATCTTGATCATAATTAGCATATTAATCATAATAAATGATGGTTACCATATCAACAATTATGATCATTATGATGATCATGATCATAATTAGCATATTTATAATAAATGATGGTTGCCATATCAACCATAATGATCACTATGATAATCTTGATCTTAATTAGCATATTTATCATAGTAAATGATGGTTACCATTGCAAAAATGATCATCATTATGATGATCATTATCATAATTAGCATAATAATCATACCAAATGTTGGTTGCCATAGCAATTATGATGATCATTATGGTGATCTTAATCGTAATTAGCATTTTAATCATAATAAATTATTGTTAAAATGGCAACCATGATGATCATTATGATGATCATGATCATAATTTGCATTTTATTAATAAATGATGGTTGCGATGGTAACTATTATGATCATTATGATGATCTTGATCATATTTAGGATATTAATCATAATAAATTATGGTTGCAATGGCAACCATGAAGATCATTATGATGATTTTGATTATAATTAGCATATTAATCATAATAAATTATGGTTGCCATGGCAACTAAGATGCTCATTATGATGATCTTGATCATAATTAGCATATTAATCATAATAAATTATGGTTGCCATGGCAACCATGATGATAATTATGATGATCTTGATCATAATTAGAGTATTAATCATAATAAATGATGGTTGCTATGGCAACCATGATGCTCAATATGATAATTTTGATCATAATTAGCACATTAATCATAATAAATGATGGTTGCCATAGCAACAATGATGATCATTATGATGATCATTATGATCATCTAGATCATAATTAGCATATAAATCATAATAAATTATAGTTGCCATGGCAACCATGATGATCATTATGATGATTTTGACCATATTTAGCATATTAATCATAATAAATGATGGTTGCCATGGCAACTATGATGATCATTATGATGATCTTGATCATAATTAGCACATTAATCATAATAAAGGATGGTTGAAATTGCAACCATGATGCTCTTTATGATGATTTTGATCATAACAAGCATATTAATCATAATAAATGATGGTTACAATGGCAACCATGATGCTCACTATGATGATTTTAATCTTAATTAGCATATTACTCATTAAAAATGATGGTTACCATAGAAACCATGATGATCATTATGGTGATCTTTACCATAATTAGCACATTAATCATAATAAATTATTGTTACCATGGCAACCATGATGATCATTATGATGATCATTATCATAATTAGCATTTTATTAATAAAAGATAGTTGCCAAGGCAACTATGATTATCATTATGACGATCTTGATCATAATTAGCATATTAATCATAATAAATGATGGTTGCCATAGCAACTATGATAATCAATATGATGATCTTGATCATAATTAGCATATTAATCATAATAAATGATCGTTACCCTGGCAACCATGATGCTCATTATGATGATTTTGATCATAATTAGCATATTAATCATAATAAATTATGGTTGCTATGGCAACCATGATGATCATTATGATGATCTTGATCATAATTAGCATATTAATCATAATAAATGATCGTTACCCTGGCAAATATAATGATCATTTTGATGATCTTGATAATAATTAGCATATTAATCATAATAAATGATGTTTGTTTTGGCAAACATGATTCTCATTATGATGATTTTGATCATAATTAGCATCTTAATCATATTAAATTATTGTTGCCATGGCAACTATGATGATCAGTATGATGATGTTGATCATAATTAGCATATTAATCCTAATAAATTATGGTAGCAATAGCAACCATGATGATTATTATGATGATTTTGATCATAATTGGCATATTAATAATAATAAATGATGGTTGCCATGGCAACTATGATTGTCATTATGATGATCTTGATCATAATTGGCATATTAATCATAATAAATTATGGTTGCTATGGCAACTATGATGATAATTACGATGATTTTGATTATAATTAGCATATTAATCATAATAATTTATTTTTGCTATAACAACCATGATGATCATTATGATGATTTTGATCATAATTAGCATATTAATCATAATAAATGATCGTTGATATGGCAACTATGATGATCATTATGATGATGTTGATCATAATTTCCATATTAATCATAATAAATGATGGTTGCTATGGCAACTATGATGCTCATTATGATGATTTTGATCATAATTAGCATCTTAATCATCATAAATGATTGTTGCTATGGCAACGAAGATGATCATTATGATGATCTTGATCAAAATTAGCATATTAATCATAATAAATTATGGTTGCAATGCCAACCGCGATGATCATTATGATGATTTTGGTCAAAATTACCATATTAATCGTAATAAATGATGGTTGCCATGGCAACTATGATGATCATTATGGTGATCTTGATCATAATTACCATATAAATCATAATAAACGATGGTTACAATGGCAACAATGATGATCATTTTGTTGATCATGATCATAATTAGCATATTATCAATAAATGATGGTTGCCATAGCAGAAATGATGATCATTATGATGATCTTGATCATAATTAGCATATTAATCATAACGAATGATGGTTACTATGGGAAACATGATGATCATTATGAGGATCATGATCAAAATTAGGATATTATTAATAAATAATGGTTGCCATGGCAACCATAATGATCACTTTGATGATCTTGATCATAAATAGCATATTAATCATAGTAAATGATGGTTACCATTGCAAATATGATGATCATTATGATGATCATTATCATAATTAGCATAATATACACAATAAATGATGGTTGCCATGGCAACAATGATGACCATTATGATAATCTTGATCATAATTTGCATGTTAAGCATAAAAAATGATAGGTACCATATCAACCATGATGATCATTATGGTGATCTTGATCATAATTAGCATATTAATCATAATAAATTAGTGTCACCATGGCAACCATGATGATCATTATGATGATCATGATCATAATTAATATTTTATTAATAAATGATGGTTGCCATTGAACTATGATGATCATTATGACGATCTTGATCATAATTAGCATACTAATCATAATAAATGATAGTTACCATGGCAACAATGATCATCATTATGATGATCATGATCATAATTAGCATATTATCATTAAATGATGGTTGCCATAGCACCCATGATGATCATTATGATGATCTTGATCATAATTAGCATATTAATCATAATAAATTATGGTTACCATAGGAGCTATGATGATCATTATGATGATCTTGATCATAATTAGCATATTAATCATAATAAATGATGGTTGCTATGGCAACCATAATGCTCATTATGATAATTTTGATGATAATTAGCATATTAATCACAATAAATGAGGGTTGCCATGGCAACTATGATGATCATTATGATGATTTTCATTATAATTAGCATATTAATCATAATAAATTATGGTTGCAATGGCAACCATGATGATCATGTAACGAGCCGAGCTTACTTTACACACACAAACACACAACAGGTCGAAATCCAACTCTGTTATTCAATAGTTTACATTTGTTATTTATACTCTCGTTCTATAGGGCGTGTACGCTTCCTTTACTTATCTAAAATGCTATATTTATATATTGACGTTTATTTTTATATTAATCTCGGAAGCACTTGCAAGGTTACGTCCGCGGCAAGCTACCTTTTCTTATTCCATTAGTGTTTGTCTGTATACTATTTTTAATGTTAATCTATTATCTGATATCCGTTACACCATCCTCCTCCTTATGTTCTCGTCCCAAGGACATACTTTCAATCAAATCCATATCTTAATGGCGGATTAATGTGTTGTCTGAGTCTGGCAGGTCGAGCACGAGGAACTTGGTCAATTCCGTCATGTTGGGGTGTAACATCAACCACCTTGAACTACTTCCCTACTAGGGCAAACTGGTTCGCCCTCTTGAAAGGGGATAAAACTGCCTTTTAAATGGTCGTGGTGAACGACCATCACCTTCCCTCTCTTTGAAACAATTCGATAGTCTACCCCCATCCGTTTTAAGATTATATAAGGCCCCACCCATCTAGGTCCGAACTTCCAGCCTTTCGGTCTTCTCAACATGACTGTTTCGCCCGATTCGAAAGGCCGCCAGGTATTTGTCGGTTGATTGAGCCTTGCCTGTTTTTTCGACGCTTTTGATAAATGTTCTTCTGCTATGCGTCTAATATCATGAAATGCTGACCTAACTGATTGTAAATATTCGCTCTGGGTGGACGGTGTTGTTAGCGGCATGCCTAATTCCAGTTCAACTGGCAGCCTAGGTAATTGGCCAAAAACTCCCTCGTACGAAGACATGCCTAGTGCGTCGTGTCTGCTAGTATTGTAGGCGAACGTGACTGAATCCAGCCACAAGTCCCAATCATCTTGCCTATTAGAAACAAATGAGGAAAGCATAGCCTGAATTGTGCGGTTTTGTTGCTCTGTCTGTCCGTCACACTGGGGATGGTAGCTAGTAGTGCGCGTTTTCGTAATACCCATAAAATTACATACTTCATGCAGCAGCGTGCTCTCAAAATTTCTGCCTTTGTCGGAATGCAAGACTGCTGGGGGGCCAAACCAGGAGAAAATGCGACTGACTAGAAGTGGCGCAACTGTGCTGGCTTTTTGATCGGGTGTTGCAAACGCTTCACACCACTTGGTGAAATGATCGACAACAACTAAAATGTGTTTGTTCCTCCGACTGGTCTCTGGCAATGGTCCCATGTAATCCATTGCCCAGAATGGGAAAGGTTGACCGACTGAAATGTGGCCTACTGGCGCCGAATTTTTGCTATTTGGGGAGTTCTTTTGGTTACAAACGTTGCACGTTTGGATATGTTCGGAAACCGTTTGGCGAATACCAGGCCAGTAAAATTTTCTTCGGACGCGTTCCTCTGTACGAGTGATACCTAAATGTCCCCCGAGTGGCCCATCATGCAGTGTTTTCAGGATGTTTGCTTGGAGATTGGAGGGAATCAATATGACATTGTTCGGATGGTTATGCGATGCCTGTCGGTTACCAAGAGCTCTATAGAGAATGCCATCATGCAGAAAATATTGGTCATAGTGCCGAAGCCAACGCTTTAGCGCAGAGTCTTGAGCGCGGGTCAAAGTTGGTTTAGGCAAATTGCGCCGTTTCATGTCTAAAATAGTTGCTAAGTGGGGGTCATTGCGTTGATTATCTCTGAGATTCATAGTTGGGTTTAATGTAATTGCATTAACTAGTTGCGTCTTTTGAGCGGAAGGGGAGGTGTCGTGACAAAGGCTATTCGGAAGTTTAACAAAAGTACCGTCTGGATTCATTATAAGTGGCTTACTGCTTTTTAACTTAACAAACGCAGTGCGCCCCCCAGGTAATTTAACACGTATTGTCGAAACAAATGCTGGTTGGTGTGCAGCCTGTTGGCTTGAGGTGGACGCTGATAAAGTAGGTTTAACAAGGCGAGAGAGCGCATCTGCGTTATTATGAATACGGCCCGCACGATGAACAACTGAAAAATTAAACTCCTGTTAATCCATAACCCACCGCGCTAGACGACCTTTGGCCTCCATAGTATGCAGCCAACGTAAGGCATTATGATCAGTAATTAACTTAAAATGGCGACCTAGAAGATATACGCGAAAATGAGCTGTGCCAAAGACAACAGCTAATGCTTCTTTTTCGGTGGTTGAGTATTTCTGTTCGCGAGGTGAGAGGGTTCTTGACGCATACGCAATGACTTTTTCGTTTCCTAAATCGTCAAGTTGCGATAGAACTGCGCCAACACCATAATCAGACGCATCGGTTTGCAAGACGAATTCCCTGCCAAAGTCAGGGTAGGCCAGAATGGGAGAGCTGCATAATAATTGTTTTAATCGTTGAAACGCCTGTTCGCATGCAGCACTCCAAATGAAATTCGCTGCTTTTTGCGTTAATTGTAGTAACGGCGCCGCAATGGATGAGAAACCGGGAATAAACTTACGGTAGTAACCTGCAAGTCCTAAAAAGCTGCGTACATCTTTAACGTTGCGTGGGCTGGTAATGTTGTTGACAGCTTCAATTTTCGCGGGATCAGGCATGATACCAGCTTTAGAAACTAAATGTCCTAAGAATGTAACTTTGCGCGCCGCAATTGTACATTTCTCGAGATTTACGCGGAGACCATGGGAACGCAATCTCTCTAAAACCGTCTTAAGCCGATTGTAATGTTCACAAAAATCGCGACCAAATACGATGACATCGTCTAAGTAGCATAAGCAGATTACGTAAGAAAGACCACTGAGGGCAAGATCCATAGCTCTTTGAAACGTTGTCGGCGCGTTAACAAGACCAAACGGCATTCTATTAAATTCAAATAAACCGCGTTGTGTGACAAAAGCAGTTTTATGACGATCTTTTTCGTTCACAGAAATCTGCCAGTAGGCACTTTTTAAGTCTAATGTTGAAAAATATTGCGCGTGTCCTAATGAATCCAAAATATCGTCAATGCGAGGCAAAGGGTGCGCGTGGCCAACAGTGACAGAGTTGAGTTTTCTATAGGCGACACAGAAGCGCATTTCGCCGTCTTTCTTTTTAACCAATATAATAGGACTAGACCAGGGACTAGTCGACTCGCGTATTATGCCTTTTTCGAGCATTTCAGCAATCTGACGCTCAGATTCCTCACGATGAGCAAACGGAATGCGGCGAGGGGTGCTTAATTGGTGTAGAATTTCCGGTGTTAATTTCATGTGTCAAAATGTTGGTGTGCCCTAATTATTATCAAAAACGTCGGAAAACTCAAGTAACAAACTCTTTAGCTTGGCCTATCTTCCCCTTTTAAAGACGAGTCAATTATAGACTCGATGTTATCTGATATAACGTTCGATGGTGACTTATTCCCAACGGCCCCGCAAATGTTGGTTCGAGACAGGCACGACTCAATCAAAGGACAAAATTCTGCTAAATTTTCACCTGCAGTCAATTCAATCGGGCTATTAGACGTATTGAGAACACGGAAAGGCACAAGTCTGTTGTTAGGCTTTACGACAACACGTGCAATACTAAACCCTTGTCTAGCGCGTTGCTGGCCAGAACGTGGCTCTATTAAACCTATGCTACTGTTGGCACGTTTGGCCAATTTCCCCTCTAAAATAATTTCCGTTCGTGGTGGAATCATTACCTCTCAACCAAAGAAACACCGGTGTTCCCTTGAAAACGGGATTGACACAAAAACGTCCGACGTTCGAATCCGCCTGCACATGTGGTGGACTCGACTCAGTGACTCCTGCTCGATCTGCCTTCGTAGACGATTGCGAAGGGGTTATGGGGGTAAGCCCATGTTTGCCCACTAACATATAATTACCTAGGTTAACATCTTTACATATAGATTAAATTATTTTGGCTGATAAAATCCCAGCCAAGAACACAGTCATATGGTATATTATTACTAACTAAAAATTTGCCGTTAAAACATGCACGAGATCCTAAGAATTTGACAGTACTAGATAAATGTCCTTGAATATTTACAGGGTGTCCGGTAATGGAGACACATTTTTCCTTCTTTTTTGTTCAATTTTTTGCTCATCAAAGTCAATTGTTCTCTGAACCGCCTTACTAAGAAATGATTTCATTGATCCTGAGTCAATGAGAGCACTAACACGAACTTGGTCCACAAAACAGTCAACAAATAGGTGGATAACTGTACAATTATCAATAATATTTGTACTTACGACAGGATGGGCGCGATTTCCACCGACTTTCCGTCCATCCCTTAGTAGTTTAAATGACGCGATGAGCGGCATTCTCGTGCGATGTGACCAGGTTTCCCACAATTGTAGCAAGTCATCGTTCGACGCGCACTGCGTACAATCGTTCGCCTTTGCGTACAATCTCGAGCGAAATGTCCTGGTAAACCACATGAATAGCAGGTACCAGTGGACGAAGGCCGAGGGGAGGGATTGGCAGAGGTCTCTGTACGGTTCAGGCGGTTCTCGAGTGCTTGTTGTTTCTCGGTGATGCCAGCAACCATGGTGAGAATCTGTTTCAACTGTGGATCAGGTGGATGTGGTGGGTGAGCAATAGCGTCGATGTGAACACGAGGAGGCTCTGGCACGGTTATTAGGCCAAGCGCACGAAATCGTTGTGTGAATTCAACCATTTGAGCCAGAGTAGGCGTAGGGTTGTGTTCCAGCATTTTTAACTTCAGGGTCGGTGGTAGAGCTTTCGAGAACTGTCTCGTCAACAACGCAGACTTAGCATCATCGGAAAGAGATGGGTCAGCTTTTGAAAGGATATTCTCTAATTCCCATTTGAATACGGCCTGATCCTCCTCGGGTCGCAGGGTTCGCAATTCGAAATCAGCGAAGAAATTTTCGCGTTTAGCTTCGGGACAGAGCGCTCGTCGCATCGACTTCACGGCATCATCGTAAGTCCTCCTCTCAGCCACAGGAATAGCATGGAAGTTACTTGCGGCTCGACCACGTAAGAAAGCGGGAAGTTTGAGGATCTTTACATCGCTTTCCTCGGTGACTTTCCAACCGTTCGCGGTGCAACAGGCATGAAACTCTCGTAACCAAGCGTCGAAATCACCAGCGTCAAATTTGCCCGGAAGAATTGCTGTCGACATTATGAACTTTTCCGCTGCCACCAGTTGTAACGAGCCGAGCTTACTTTACACACACAAACACACAACGGGTCGAAATCCAACTCTGTTAATCAATAGTTTACATTTGTTATTTATACTCTCGTTGTATAGGGCGTGCACGCTTCCTTTACTTATCTAAAATGCTATATTTATATATTGACGGTTATTTTTATATTAATCTCGGAAGCACTTGCAATGGTACGTCCGCGGCAAGCTACCTTTCCTTATTCCATTAGTGTTTGTCTGTATACTATTTTTAATGTTAATCTATTATCTGATACCCGTTACAATCATTATGATGATTTTGATCATAATTACCATATTAATCGTAATAAATTATGGTTACCATGGCAACCATGATGATCATTATGATGATCATGATCATTATTAGCATGTTAATAATAAATGTTGGTTGCCATGGCAACCATAATGATCACTATGATGATCTTGATCATAATTAGCATATTAATCATAGTAAATGATGGTTACCATTGCAACTATGATGATCATTATGATGATCATGATGATAATTAGCATATTATTAATAAATGATGGTTTCCATGGCAACCATGATTATCATTATGACGATCATGATCATAGTTAGCATATTATCAATAAATGATGGTTTCCATAGCACCCATGATGATCAGTGTGATGATCGTGATCATAATTAGCATATTTATCAAAATAAATGATGGTTACCATAGGAACCATGATGATCATTATGATGATCATGATCATAAATATCATACTATTAATAAATGATGGTAGCTATGGCAATCATAATGATCACTATGATGATCTTGATCCTAATTAGCATATTAAACATAGTAAGTGATGGTTACCATTGCAACCATGATGATCATTATGATGATCATGACAATAATTAACATATTATCAATAAATGATGGTTGCCATGGCAACCATAATGATCACTATGATGATCTTGATCATAAATAGCATATTAATCATAGTAAATGATGGTTACCATTGCAAATATGATGATCATTATGATGATCATTATCATAATTAGCATAATATACACAATAAATGATGGTTGCTATGGCAACAATGATGAGCATTATGATGATTTTGATCATAATTAGCATGTTAATCATAAAAAATGATAGTTACCATAGCAACCATGATGATCATTATGGTGATCTTGAACATAATTAGCATATTAATCATAATAAATTATTGTTACCATAGCAACCATGATGATCATTATGATGATCATGATCATAATTAATATTTTATTTTTAAATTATGGTTGCCATTGCAACTATGATGATCATTACGACGATCTTGATCATAATTAGCATACTAATCATAATAAATGATAGTTACCATGGCAAAAATGATGATCATTATGATGATCATGATCATTATTAGCATATTAATAATAAATGTTAGTAGGCATGGCAAGCATAATGATCACTATGTTGATATTGATCATAATTAGGATATTAATCATAGTAAATGATGGTTACCATTGCAACCATGATGATCATTATGATGATCATGATCATAATTAGCATATTAATAATTAATGATGGTTTCCATGGCAACCATGATTATCATTATGACGATCTTGATCATAATTAGCATATTAATCATAATAAATGATGGTTGCCATAGCAACCATAATGATCACTATGATGATCTTGATCATAATTAGCATACTAATCATAGTAAATGATGCTTACAATTGCAACCATGATAATCATTATGATGATCATTATCATAATTAGCATAATAATCACAAAAAATGATGGTTGCCATAGCAACAATGATGAGCAATATGATGATCTTGATCTTAATTAGCATATTATTCATAAAAAATGATAGTTACCATGGCAACCATGATGATCATTATGGTGATCTTGATCATAATTAGCATATTAATCATAATAAATTATTGTTAACATGGCAACCATGATTATCATTATGATGATCATGATCATAATTAGCATTTTATTATTAAATGATGGGTGCCATGGCAACTATGATGATCATTATGACGATCTTGATCATAATTAGCATATTAATCATAATAAATTATTGTTACCATGGTAACCATGATGATCATTATGATGATCATTATCATAATTAGAATTTTATTAATAAATGATGGTTGCTATTGCAACTATGATGATCATTATGATGATCTTGATCATAATTAGCATATTATTATTAAATGATGGTTTCCATAGCAACTATGATGATTATTATGATGAACTTGATCATATTTAGCATATTAATCATAATAAATTATGGTTACCATAGCAACAATGATGATCATTATGATGATCTTCACCATAATTAGCATATTAATCATAATAAATGATGGTTATTATGGGAACCATGATGATCATTATGATGATCATGATCATAAATAGCATATTATTAATAAATGATGGTTGCTATGGAAACCATAATGATGACTATGATGATCTTGATCCTGATTAGCATATTAAACATAGTAAATGATGGTTACCATTCAACCATGAGGATCATTATGATGATCATGACCATCATGAACATATTATCAATAAATGATGGTTGCCATGGCAACCATGATAATCATTATGATGATCTTGATCGTGATTAACGTATTAATCATAATAAATGATAATTACCATGGCAACCATGATGATCATGATGATGATCATGATCATAATTAGAATAATCATCATAATAAATGATGGTTGCTATGGTAACCATGTTGATCATTATGATGACCTTAAACATAATTAGCGTATTATTCATAATAAATTATGGTTACCATTATAACCATGATGATGATGCTGATGATCATGATCATATTTAGCATAATAATCCTAATAAATGTTGGTTGCTATGGCAACCATGGTGATCATAATAAGGATCTTGACCATAATTAGCATATTAATCATAAAAAAATTATGGTTACCATGGCAACAATGATGATCATTATAACGATCTTAATCGTAATTAGCATATTAATCATAATAAATTATTGTTACCATGGCAACCATGATGATCATTATGATGATCATGATCATAATTAGCATTTTATTAATAAATGATGGTTGTAATGGCAAGTATGATGATCATTATGATTATCTTGATCTTAACTAGGATATTTATTATAACAAATAATGGTTACCATGGCAACTATGATGATCATTATGATGAACTTGATTATATTTAGCATATTAATCATAATAAATGATGGTTACCAAAGCAACAATGATGATCATTATGATGATCTTGACCATAATTAGCATATTAATCACAAAAAATGATGATTACCATGACAACCATGATGATCATTATGGTGATTTTGATCACAATTAGCATATTACTCATAATAAATTACTGTTACCATTGCAAACATGATGATCATTATGTTGATCATGATCATAATTAGCATTTTATTAATATATGATGGTTGCTATGGCAACTAAGATGATCATTATGACGATCTTGATCATAATTAGCATATTAATCATAATAAATTATTGTTACCATGGCAACCATGATGATCATTATGATGATCATGATCATAATTAGCATTTTATTAATAAATGATGGTTGCTATGGCAACTATGATGATCATTATGATGATCTTGATCATAATTAGCATATTATTATTAAATGATGGTTTCCATAGCAAACATGATGATTATTATGATGAACTTGATCATATTTAGCATATTAATCATAATAAATGATGGTTACCATAGCAACAATGATGATCATTATGATGATCTTCACCATAATTAGCATATTAATCATAATAAATGATGGTTACCATGGGAACCATGATGATCATTATGATGATCATGATCATAAATAGCATATTATTAATAAATGATGGTTGCTATGGCAACCATAATGATGACTATGATGATCTTGATCCTAATTAGCATATTAAACATAGTAAATGATGGTTACCATTGCAACCATATTGATCATTATGATGATGATTATCGTATGATTAACGTATTAATCATAATAAATGATAATTACCATGGCAACCATGATGATCATGATGATGATCATGATCAACCGATGATGATCATGATCAACCGAATCATTGGGCCTTGCAGTAACTGATTACATCTTGGACGCCATGGACAAAAAACAAATAACTGCAATGGTCCTTCTTGATTTTACTAAAGCATTCGACAGTATAAGCCATTCGTTATTGTTGAAGAAATTGCAAAACTTTGGTGTTTCACCGAATGTCTTACGTTGGTTTGCAAGTTATCTTTTTCAACGTAAGCAACAAGTCCGAATCGGCAAAACCCTCTCATCTTCCAGGACCGTGACTCATGGTGTGCCGCAGGGCTCCATTCTGGGACCATTACTGTTTAATTTATATATCTATGACCTTCCCAATGACTGCACTGGATCTGAGATTGACTCTTTTGTTGATGATACGAAACTCTATGCAGCACTTAAAGTTGCTGATCTCGCGGATGGCTTGAACCTCCTTACAAACGATCTTAATAGGGTGGCAGGCTGGTGTTGCTCTAACCAGCTGCTCATTAATCCGGAAAAAACTCAGTTCATATTGTTTGGCACTCGTCAACTACTGCAACAAAGGCCAGTCGACCTTCAACTGTCGTTCCTCGGAAAGACCCTACGTCCAACAAAATGTGTTAAAGATTTGGGAATCAAGCTCGACGAAAATCTTTCCTATGATGAGCATACTAACAAAGTTGTATCGTCATGTAACTTGGCATTAAAACAGATAAGTAGAGTAAAGCATCTTTTCGACCAAAAAACGTTGGTTCATATAATTCAATCACTGGTTTTCAGTAAACTTTTTTACTGTTCCACAATGTGGTCGAACACGTCCAACAAGAATGTATCAAAACTCCAGCATGTTCAAAACTATGCAGCGCGAATTATTACCAAAACTAGAAAGTTTGAACATGTAACACCTGCTTTAAAACTTTTAAAATGGATTCCGGTGAAAGATATGTTGTATTTCCGTGAAGCTGTGATGACATACAAATGTATTAATAATATGACTTCAACTTACTTATGTTCAAAAGTAATGTCCTGTCAACAGAGAAAGCGTCATTACAACTTACGTAACGATGGCGATTTACGCCCGCCAAAGTTTAGGACAACTTCTGGACAACGCACATTTATATATCGTGCATGTAAGATATGGAACACTATCGACGAATCTGTAAAACTTTGCGAAAACATTTCAACTTTTAAAAATAAACTTAAGAACGTGTTAGTTCAAAAATTCATTTTAGCTTAGTTATGTGGTTTTATCACGCTAATTTTATAGATTTATATAGAGACGTATTTTATTAGTATCTCACTTGTATTGGACATCTTAGTGCTTGTACTTGTAAATTATCACTGAAAAGCCCTTTTGGGATGTGTTAATAATAAATCACTATCACTATCACTATCATGATCATAATTAGCATATTATTAATAAATGATGGTTGCTATGGCAACCATAATTATCACTATGATGATCTTGATCATAATTAGCATATTATTTATAGTAAATGATGGTTACCATTGCAACAATGATGATCATTATGATGATCATTATCATAATTAGCATAATAATCATAATAAATTATGGTTGCCATGGCAACTATGATGATCATTATGATGATCTTGATCATAATTAGAATAATAATCAAAATGAATTATGGTTGCTATGGCAACGATAGTCATCATTATCATAATTAGCATATTAATCATAAGAAATTATGGTTGCCATGGCAACGATGGTGATCATTATGGTGATCATGATCAAAATTAGCTCAATATTATTGAAAAATGATGGTTGCTATGGCAATAATGATAATTATTATGATGATCGTGATCCTAATTAGCATATAATTTCATAATACATGATGGTTGCCATGGCAACCATGATGATCATGATGATGATCTTGATCATATTTAGCATATTAATCATAATAAATTATGGTTACCATGGCAACCTTGATGATCATTATGATGATCATTATCATAATTAGCATAATAATCATAATAAATGATGGTTGCCATGGCAACCATGATGATCGTTATGATGATCTTGATCATAATTAGCATATTAATCATAAAAAATGATGGTTGCTATGGCAACTATGATGATCATTATGATGATTTTGATCATATATAGCATATTAATCATAATAAATGATGGTTGCCATGGCAACCATGATGCTCATTATGATGATTTTGATCATAATTAGCATATTAATCATAATAAATGATGGTCACCATAGCAACCATGATGCTCATTATGATGATCATTATCATAATTAGCATAATATTCATAATAAATGATGGTTGCTATCGCAACCATGATGATCATTATGATGATCTTGCTCCTAATTAGCATATTATTTCATAATAAATGTTTGTTACTATGGCAACCATGATGATCATTATGATTATCGTGATCATAATTAACATATTAAAATAAATGAGGGTTGCGATGGCAACCATGATCAACATTATGCTGATCTTGATCATAATTAGCATATTAATCATAATAAATTTTGGTTACTAAAGCAACCATGATGATCAATATAATTTTCATGATCATAATTAGCATAATAATCATATTAAATGATGGTTTTTAAGGTAACCAATATGATCATTATGATGATCTTGATCATAATTAGCATATTAATCATAATAAATTATGGTTACCATAGCAACATGATGATCATTATGATGATCATGATCATAATTAGTATATTAATAATAAATGATGGTTTCCATGGCAACCATGATGATCATTATGATGATCATGATCATAAATAGCATATTATTAATAAATGATGGTTGCTATGGCAACCATAATGATGACTATGATGATCTTGATCCTAATTAGCATATTAAACATAGTAAATGATGGTTACCATTGCAACCATGATGATCATTATGATGATCATGACCATCATGAACATATTATCAATAAATGATGGTTGCCATGGCAACCATGATAATCATTATGATGATCTTGATCATGATTAACGTATTAATCATAATAAATGATAATTACCATGGCAACCATGATGATCATGATAATGATCATGATCATAATTAGCATATTATTAATAAATGATGGTTGCTATGGCAACCATAATTATCACTATGATGATCTTGATCATATATAGCATATTATTTATAGTAAATGATGGTTACCATTGCAACAATGATGATCATTATGATGATCATTATCATAATTAGCATAATAATCATAATAAATTATGGTTGCCATGGCAACTATGATGATCATTATGATGATCTTGATCATAATTAGCATAATAATCATAATGAATTATAGTTACTATGGCAACGATGGTCATCATTATCATAATTAGCATATTAATCATAAGAAATTATGGTTGCCATGGCAACGATGGTGATCATTATGGTGATCATGATCAAAATTAGCTCAATATTATTGAAAAATGATGGTTGCTATGGCAATAATGATAATTATTATGATGATCGTGATCCTAATTAGCATATTATTTCATAATACATGATGGTTGCCGTGGCAACCATGATAATCATGATGATGATCTTGATCATATTTAGCATATTAATCATAATAAATTATGGTTACCATGGCAACCTTGATGATCATTATGATGATCATGATCATATATATAATATTATTAAAAAATGATGATTGCGATAGCAACCATAATGATCACTATGATGATTTTGATCATAATTAGCATATTGATCATAATAAATGATGGTTGCTATAACAACTATGATGATCATTATGATGATCTTGATCATAAGTAGCATATTGATCATAATAAATTATGGTTGCTATAGCAACCGTGATGATAATTATGATGTTATTTATCATAATTAGCATATTAATCATAATAAATGATGGTTGCCATGGCAACTATGATGATCATTATGATGATCTTAATCATAATTAGCATAATAATCATAATAAATGATGGTTGCCATGGCAACCATGATGATCGTTATGATGATCTTGATCATAATTAGCATATTAATCATAAAAAATGATGGTTGCTATGGCAACCATGATGCTCAATATGATGATTTTGATCATAATTAACATATTAATCATAATAAATGATGGTCACCATAGCAACCATGATGCTCATTATGATGATCATTATCATAATTAGCATAATATTCATAATAAATGATGGTTGCTATCGCAACCATGATGATCATTATGATGATCTTGCTCCCAATTAGCATATTATTTCATAATAAATGTTGGTTACTATGGCAACCATGATGATCATTATGATTATCGTGATCATAATTAACATATTAAAATAAATGAGGGTTTTGATGGCAACCATGATCAACATTATGCTGATCTTGATCATAATTAGCATATTAATCATAATAAATTTTGGTTACCAAAGATACCATGATGATCAATATAATTTTCATGATCATAATTAGCATAATAATCATATTAAATGATGGTTTTTAAGGTAACCAATATGATCATTATGATGAACTTGATCGTATTTAGCATATTAATCATAATAAATGATGGTTACCATGGGAACCATGATGATCATTATGATGATCATGATCATAATTAGCATATTATTAATAAATGATGGTTGCCATGGCAACCATAATGATCACTATAATGATCTTGATCATAATTAGCATATTATTCATAGTAAATGATGGTTACCATTGCAACAATGATGATCATTATGATGATCTTGATCATAATTAGCATATTAATCATAAAAAACGATGGTTATCTTGGCAACAATGATGATCATTATGATGATCATGATGATAGGTGGCATTTTATTAATAAATGATTGTTTGCAATGGCAACTATGATGATCATTATGATGATCTTGATCATAATTAGCATATTAATCATAATAAATAATGGTTACCCTGGCAACAATGATAATCATTATAATGATCTTGATCATATATAGCATATTATCAATAAATGATGGTTTCTATGGCAACCATGATGATCATTATGATGATCTTGATCATAATTAGCATATTAATCCTAATATATTATGGTTACCATGGCAACAATGATGTTCATTATGATGATCATGATCATAATTAGCATATTATAAATAAATGATTGGTGCTATAGCACCCATGATGATCATTATGATGATCTTGATCATAATTAGCATATTAATCGTAATAAATAATGCGTAGCATGGATACCATGATGATCATTATAATGATCATGATCATAATTAGCATAATATTAATAAACGATGGTTTCCATGGGAACCATGATGATCATTATGATGATCATGATCATAATTAGCATATTATTAATAAATGATGGTTACCATGGCAACTCTGATGATCATTATGATGATCATTATCATAATTAGCATATTAATCTTAATAAATGATGTTTGAAATGGCAACTACGATGATCATTGTGATGATCTTGATCATAATTAGTATAATACACATAAAAAAATATTGTTGCCATGGCAACCATGGTGATCACTAAGATGAATTTGATCAGGATTAACGTTTTAATCATCATAAATGATGGTTACCATGGCAACAATGATGATCATGATGAAGATAATGATCATAATTAGGATAATAATCATAATAAATGATGGTTGCCATGGAAACCATATTGATCATTATGATGATCGTGAAAATAAGTAGCGTATTATTCATAATAAATGATGGTTACCATTGCAACCATGATGATCATGCTGACGATCATGATCATAATTAGCATAATACCCATAATAAAATATGGTTGCTATGGCAACCATGGTTATCATTATGATAATTAGCATATTAATCATAATAAATGATGGTTGCCATGGCAACCATGATGATCATTATGGTGATCATGATCATAATTAGCATATTATTAATAAATGATGGTTGCCATGGCAATAATGATGATCATTATGATGATCTTGATCCTAATTAGCATAATATTTCATAATAAATTATGGTGACCATGGCAAATATGATGATCATTATGATGATCATGATCATAATTAACATATTAAAAAAAATGAGGTTTGCGATAGCAACCATGATCATCATTATGCTGATCTTGATCATAATTAGCATATTAATCATAATAAATTATGGTTACCAAGGCAACCATGATGATCAATATAATGTTCATGATCATAATTAGCATAATATTCGTAATAAAAGATGGTTTTTCAGGTAACCATGATGATCATTATGATGATCTTGATCATAATTAGCGTATTATTCATAATAAATTACGGTTACCATTTAAACGATGATGATCGTTATGATGATCATGATCATAATTAGCATAATAATCATAATTAAATATGGCTGCTATGGCAACCAATGTGATCATTATGATAATTAGCATATTAATCGTAATAAATGATGGTTGCCATATCAACCATGATGATCAATATAATGCTCATGATCATAATTATTATAATTATCATAATAAATGATGGTTGCTATAGCAACCATGATGATCATTATGGTGATCATGATAATAATTAGCATATTATTTTTGAATGATGGTTGTTATGGCAACCATAATGATCATTACAATGATCTTGATCATAATTAGCATATTAATCATAATAAATGATAGTTACCATGGCAACAATGATGATCATTATGATGATCATGATCATAAATAGCATACTATTAATAAATGATGGTTGCCATAGCAACCATGATCATCATTTAGATGATCTTGATCATAATTAGCATATTATTAATAAATGATATTTGCAATAGCACCATGATGATCATGATGATGATCGTGATCATAACTAGCATATTAATCGTAATAAATGATGGTTGCCATGGCAATTATGATGATCATTATGATGATCATTATCATAATTAGCATATTAATCATAATAAATTATGGTTGCAATGGCAACTACGATGATCATTGTGATGATCTTGATCATAATTAGCATAATAAACATAACAAAATATTGTTGCTATGGCAACCATGATGATCAATATGATGATCATGATCATAATTAGCATATTATTAATAAATGATGGTTGCAATGGCAACCATGATAATCATTATGATGACCTTGATCACAATTAGCATATTAATCATAATAAATTATGGTTACCATTGCAAATATGATGATCATTATGATGATCATGAGCATAATTAACATATTATCAATAAATGATGGTTGCCATTGCAACCATGATAATCATCATGATGATCCTATTCATGATTAACGTATTAATAATAATAAATGATGGTTACCATGGCAACTATAATGATCATTATGATGATCATGATCATTTATAGCAGAATAGTCATTATACATTTTGGTTGCTATGGCAACTATGATGATCATTATGATGATCTTCATCATAATTAGCATATTAATCGTAACAAATGATGGTTACCATTGAAACCATGATGATAAATATGATGATCATGACCATAATTAAAATAATATCAATAAATGATGGTTGCCATGGCAACTATGATAATCATTATGATGATCTTGATCATGATTAATGTATTAATCATAATAAATTATGGTTACCATGGCAACCATGATGATCATGATGATGATGATGATCATAATTAGCATAATATTCATAATAAAATATGGTTGCTATGGCAACTATGGTGATCATTATGATGATTTGATCATACTTAGCATGATTACTCATAACCAATTATGGTTACCATGGCAACTATAATGATCAATATAATGCTTATGGTCATAATTAGCATAATAATCATAATAAATTATAGTTGCTAAGGTAAACATGATGATCATTATGATGATCTTGATTATAATTAGCATATTAATCATAATAAATGATGGTTACCATAGCAACTATGAAGATAATTATAATGATTATGATCATAATTAGCATAATAATTATAATAGAATATGATTGCCATGGCAAGCATGGTGATCATTATGATGATCTTAATCATAATTAGCATATTTATGATAATAAGTTATGGTTACCATGGCAACCATGATGATCATTATAATGCTCATGATCATAATTAGCATAATAATCATAATAATGGTTGCCATTGCAACTATGATGATCATTATGGTCATCATGATCATAATTAGCATATTATTGATAAATGATGGTTGCTATGGCAACTATGATGATCATTATGATTATCATGATCCTAATTAACATATTATTTCATAATACATGATGGTTGCTACGGCAACTATGATGATCATTATGATGATCATGATGATAATTAACATATTATTAATAAATGATAATTGCTATGGCAAACATGATGATCATTATGATGATCATGATCTTAATTAGCATAATAATCATAATAAAATATGATTGCTATGGCAACTATGGTGATCATTATGATCATCTTAATCATACTTGGCATATTTATTAAAATAAGCGATGGTTACCATGGCAACTATGATGATTATTATAATGCTCATGATCATAATTAGCATAATTATCATAATAAATCATGGTTGCTATAGCAACCATGATGATCATTATAATGATCTTGATCATAATTAGCATATTAATCATAATAAATGATGGTTACCATGGCAACTATGATGATCATTATGATGAACATGATCATAATTAGCATACTATTAATAAATGATGGTTGCTATGGCAACCATGATGATCATTTTGATGATCTTGATCATAATTAGCATATTATTAATAAATGATATTTGGCACGGCAAACATGATGATCATGATGATGATCGTGATCATATTTAACATATTAATCGTAATAAATGATGGTTGCCATTGCAACCATGATGATCATTATGTTGATCATTATCATAATTAGCCTATTAATCATTAGAAATGATGGTTGCAATGGCAACTACGATGATCATTGTGATGATCTTGATCATAATTAGCATAAAATTCACAATAAAATATGATTGCAATGGCAACCATGGTGATCATTATGATGATCTTAATCATAATTAGCAGATTATTTCATAATACATGATGGTTTCCATAGCAACCATAATGATCATGATGATGATAATGATTATAATTAGCATAATAATCATAATAAATGATGGTTGCTATGGAAACCATATTGATCATTATGATGATCGTGAACATAAGTAGCGTATTATTCATAATAAATGATGGTTACCATTGCAACCATGATGATCATGCTGATGATCATGATCATACTTAGCATAATAATCATAATAAAATATGGTTGCTATGGCAACCATTGTGATCATTATTATAATTAGCTTATTATTCATAATAAATGATGGTTGCCATAGCAACCATGATGATCATTATGGTGATCATGATCATAATTAGCATATTATTGATAAATGATGCTTGCCATGGCAATAATGGTGATCATTATGATGATCTTGATCCTAATTAGCATATTAATTCATTATACATGATGGTTGTTATGGCAACTATGATGATCATAATGATGATCATGATCATAATTTGCATATTATTAATAAATGATAATTGCTATTGCAACCATGATGATCGTGATGATGATCTTGATCATAATTGGCATATTAATCATAATAAATTACAGTTACCATGGCAACCATGATGATCATTATGATAATCATGATCATAATTAGCATATTAATAATAAATGACGGTTGCTATTGGAACCATAATGATCACTATGATGATCTTGATCATAATTAGCATATTAATCATAGTAAATGATTGTTAACATAGCAACCATGATGATCAATATGATGATCATGACCATAATTAACATATTATCAATAAATGAGAGTTGCAATGGCAACCATGATAATCATTATGATGATCTTGTTCATGATTAAAGTATTAATCATATTAAGTGAAGGTTACCATGGCAACCATGATAATCATGATGATGATCATGATCATAATTAGCATATTAATCATAATAAAATGTGGTTTCTATGGCAACCATGGTGATCATTATGATGATTTGATCATAATTAGCATATTATTAATAAATTATGGTTGCCATGGCAACCATGATGATCATGATGTTGATCTTGATCATAATTAGCATATTATTCATAATAAATTAGGGTTTCCATGGCAACCATGATGATTAATATGATGATCATTATTATAATTAGGATAATAATCATAATAAAATAGTGTTGCTATGGCAACCATGGTGATCATTATAATGATTTGATCATAATTAGCATAATTAATAATAATAAATTATGATTACCATAGCAACCATGATCATCAATATAACGCTCATGATCATAACTAGCATATTAATAATAAATGATGGTTGCTATAGCAACCACGATCATCACTATGATGATTTTGATCCTAATTAGCATATTAATCATAATAAATGATGGTTACCATTGCAACCATCATGATCATTATGTGATCTTGATCATAATTGGCATGTTTATTATAATAAATGATGGTTACTATGGTAACCATAATTATCATTATAATGCTCATGGTCATAATTAGCATAAAAATCTTAGTAAATGATGGTTGCTATAGCAGCTATGATGATCACTATGATGATCTTGATCATAATTAGCATATTAATCATAATAAATGATGGTTGCCCTTGCAACCATGATGATCATTATGATGATCTTGATCATAATTAGCATATTAATCGTAATAAATTATGGTTGCAATGGCAACCATGATGATCATTATGATGATTTTGATCATAATTAGCATATTATTCATAATAAATGATTGTTGCCATGGCAACTAGGATGATCACTATGATGATCTTGATCATAATTACCATATTATTCATAATAAATTATGGTTGCCATGGCAAGTATGATTATCATTATGATGATCATGGCCATAATTAAAAAATTATCAATAAATGATAGTTGCCACGGCAACCATGATAATCATTATGATGATCTTGATCATGATTAGCGTATCAATCATAATAAATGATGGTTACCATGGCAACCATGATGATCATGATGATGATCATGATAATATTTAGCATTATTATCATAATAAATGATGGTTACCATAGCAACCAGGATGATCATTATAATGATTATGATCATATTTAGCATATTATTAATAAATGACGGTTTTTATGGCAACCATGATGATCATTGTTATGATCTTATTCATAATTAACATGTTAATCATAATAAATTATTGTTACCATTGCCACCATGATGATGATTAAGATGATCATGATCATAATTAGCACATTATCAATAAATGATGGTTGCTATGGCAACCATCATTATCATTAGGATGATCATGATCATAATTAGCATATTAATCATAATAAATTATGGTTACCATGGCAACCATGATGATCATTATAACGATCATGATCATAATTAGCATATTGTTAATAAATTATGGTTGCCATGGCAACCATGATTATCTTTATGATGATCATGATCATAATTAGCATATTATTAATAAATGATGGTTACCATGGCAACCATGATGATCAAGATGATCATTTTGATCATAATTAGCATACTAATCATAATAAATGATGGTTACCATTGCAACCATGATGATCAATATGATTATCATGATCATAATTAGCATACTATTAATAAATGATGGTTGCCAGAGAAACCATGATGATCATTATGATGATCATGATCATAATTAGCATATTATTAATAAACGATGGTTGCTATGGCAACCATGATGATCATGATGATGATCATAATCATAATTAGCATAATAATCATAATAAATGATAGTTTTAGGCAACTATGATGATGATTTTGAAGATCTCGATCAAAATTAGCATATTAATCATAATAATTGATTATTACCATGGCAACCAAGATGATCATTATGATGACCATGAACGTAATTAAAATAATAAATATAAATGAGGGTTGCGATGGAATCCATGATGATCATTATGATGATCTTGATTATAATTAGTATATTAATCATAATAAATTATGGTTACCATGGCAACCATGATGATCATTATTATGATCATGATCATAATTAGCATATTATTAATAAATGATAATTGCTATTGCAACCATGATGATCATGATGATGATCTTGATCATAATTACAATTGCAACCATCATTATCATTATAATGATCATATTTATGATCATTATAATGATCATTATAATGATCATTATAATGATCAACCATCATGATGATCATTTTGATGATCTTGATCATAATTAGCATATTATTCATAATAAATTATGGTTACCATGGCAACCATGATGATCATTATAATGATCATGATCATAATTATCATATTGTTAATAAATTATGGTTGCCATGGCAACCATGATTATCATTATGATGATCATGATCATAATTAGCATATTAATCATAATAAATGATGGTTACCATGGCAACCAAGACGATCATTATGATTATCAGGATCATTTATAGCATAATATTCAGTATACATTTTGGTTGCTACGGCAATTATGATGATCAATATGATGATATTGATCATAGTTAGCATATTAATCATAATAAATTAGTGTTACCATGGCAACTATGATGATCGTTATGATGATCTTGTTCATATTTAGCGTATTAATCATAATAAATTATGGTTACTATGGCAACCATGATGATCCTGTTGTTGATCATGATCCTAATTAGCATAATAATCATAATAAATGATGGTTCCATGGTAACTATGATGATCATTATGATGATATTGATCATAATTAGCATATTAATCATAATAAATTATGGTTGCAATTGCAACCATGATGACCATTAAGAAGATCATGATCATAATTAGCATATTATTGATCATAATTAGCATATCAATCATAATAAATGATGGTTACCATGGCAACTATGATGATCATTATGGTGATCATGATCATTTATAGTATAATATTCATTATACATTTTGGTTGCTATGGCAAATATGATGATCATTATGATGATCTTGATCATATTTAGCGTATTAATCATAATAAATTATTGTTACCATGACAATTATGATGATCATTAAAATGATCATGATCATAATTAGCACATTATCAATAAATGATGGTTACCATGGTAACTATGATGATCATGTTGATGATCATGATCATAATTAGCATAAAAATCATAATAAATGATGATTGCCATCGTAACTATGATGATCATTAAGATGATCTTGATTATAATTAGCATAATAATCATTATAAATGATAGTTACCATGGCAACTATAATAATCATTATGATTATCGTGATCATTTATAGCATAATATTCATACTAAATTTTGGTTGCTATAGCAACTAGAATGATCATTATGATGATCTTGATCATAATTAGCATATTAATCATAATAAATTATTGTTACCATTGGAACCATGATGATCATTAAGATGATCATGATCATAATTAGCACATTATCAATAAATGATGGTTGTTTCCGCAACCATGATTATCATTATGATGATCATGATCATAATTAGCATATTAATCATAATAAATTATGATTACCATGGCAACTATGATGATCATTATGATGATCATGATCATTTATAGCATAATATTCATTATACATTTTGGTTGCTATGGCAACTATGATGATCATTATGATAATCTTGATCATAATTACCATATGAATTATAATAAATTATTGTTACTATGCCAACAATGATGATCATTATGATGATCATGATCATAATTAGCATATTATTAATAAATGATGGTTGTCATAGCAACCATGATGATCGTTATGAAGATCTTGTTCATAATTAGCATATTAGTCATAATAAATTATGGTTTCCATGGCAACTATGATGATCATTAAGATTATCATGATCATAATTAGCATATTATCAATAAGTGATAGTTGCCATGGAACCCATGATGATCATTATGATGATCTTAATCATAATTAGCATATTATTCATAATAAATTATGGTTACCATGGCAACCATGATGATCATTATAATGATCATGATCATAATTAGCATATTGTTAATAAATGATGGTTGCCATGGCAACCATGATTATCATTATGATGATCATGATCATAATAGCATATTAATCATAATAAATGATGGTTACCATGGCAACCAAGACGTTCATTATGATGATCAAGATCATTTATAGCATAATATTCAGTATACATTTGGTTGCTACGGCAACTTTGATGATCAATATGATGATATTGATGATCAATATGATGATATTGATCATAGTTAGCATATTAATCATAATAAATTAGTGTTACCATGGCAACTATGATGATCGTTATGATGATCTTGTTCATAATTAGCGCATTAATCATAATAAATGATGGTTACTATGGCAACTATGATGATCCTTTTGTTGATCATGATCCTAATTAGCATAATAATCATAATAAATAATGGTTCCATGGTAACTATGATGATGATTATGATGATATTGATCATAATTAGCATATTAATCATAATAAATTATGGTTGCCATTGCAACAATGATGATCATTATGATGATCATGATCATAATTAGCATATTAATAATAAATGATGGTTGCAATAGCAACCATGAAGATCATTATGATGATCTTGATTATATTGATCTTGACCATATTAGTCATACTAAATGTTGCTTACCATAGCAACTATGATGATCATTAAGATCATGATGATCATAATTAGCATATTATCAACAAATGATGGTTGCTATGGCAACCATGAAGATCATTATAATGATCTTGATCATAATTAGCATATTGTTAACAAATTAATGTCGCCATGGCAACCATGATGATCATTATAATGCTCATGATCATAATTAGCATAATAATCATAATAAATGATGGTTGCCAGGGTAACTATGATGATCATTATGATGATCTTGATCATAATTAGCCTATTAATCATAGTAAATTATGGTTACCATGGCAACCATGATGATCATTACAATGATCATGATCATAATTAGCCTATTATTCAAAAATGATAGTTGCTATGGCAACCATGATGATCAGTATGATGATCATGATAATTTATAGTATAATATTAATCATACATATTCGTTGCTATGGCAACTATGATGATCATTATAATGATCTTGATCATAATTAGCATATTAATCATAATAAATGATGGTTACTATATAAACCATGATGATCATTAAGATGATCATGATCATAATTAGCACATTATCAATAAATGATGGTTAACATGGCAACCGTGATGATCATTATGATGATCATGATCATAATTAGCATATTATTAATAAATGATGGTTGCAATGGCAACCATGATGATCATGATGATCATTTTGATCATAATTAGCATACTAATCATAATAAATGATGGTTACCATTGCAACCATGATGATCAATATGATGATCATGATCATAATTAGCATACTATTAATAAATGATGGTTACCATTGCAACCATGATGATCAATATGATGATCATGATCATAATTAGCATACTATTAATAAATGATGGTTTCCAGAGAAACCATGATGATCATGATGATGATCATGATCAAAATTAGCATATTAATCATAATAAATGATGGTTACTATGGCAACCGTGATGATCATTATGATGATCATAATCATAATTAGCATAATAATCATAATAAATGATAGTTGCTATGGCAACTATGATGATGATTATGATGATCTTGATCAAAATTAGCATATTAATCATAATAATTGATTATTACCATGGCAACCAAGATGATCATTATGATGACCATGAACGTAATTAAAATATTAAAAATAGATGAGGGTTGCGATTGCAACCATGATGATCATTATGATGATCTTGATTATAATTAGTATATTAATCATCATAAATTATGGTTACCATGGCAACCATGATGATCATTATGATGATCATGATCATATATATAATATTATTAAAAAATGATGATTGCGATAGCAACCATAATGATCACTATGATGATTTTGATCATAATTAGCATATTGATCATAATAAATGATGGTTACAATTGCAACCATCATGATCATTATAATGATCATGATCATAATTAGCATATTATTAACAAATGATGGTTGCCATTGCAACCATGATGATCATGATGATGATCTTGATCATAATTAGCGTTTAATTCATAATAAATGATGGTTACCATGGCAACTATGATGATCATTATGATGACCATGAACATAATTATCATATTAAAAATAAATGCGGGTTGCGATGGCAACCATGATGATCATTATGATGATCTTGATCATAATTAGCATATTTATCATAATAAATTATGGTTATTATGGCAACCATGATGATCAATATGATGATCATGAATATAATTAGCATATTATTCATAATAAATTATGGTTGCTATGGCAACCATAATGATCATGATGATGATCTTGATCATAATTAGCATATTTATCATAATAAATTATAGTTACCATTGCAACCATGATGATCATTATGATGAACATGATCATAATTAGCATAATGTTGATAAATGATGGTTACCATGGCAATAATGATGTTCATTATGATGATCTTGATCAGAATTAGTATATTAATCATAATATATTATGGTTACCATAGCATCTATGATGATCATTGTGATGATCTTATTCATAATTAGCATATCAATCATAATAAATGATGGTTACCATGGCAACAATGCTGATCATTATGATGATCATGATCATAATTAGCATATTATCAATAAATGATGGTTGCCATTGAACCCATGATTATGAATATGATGATCTTGGTCATAATTAGCATATCAATCATAATAAATTATGGTTACCATAGCAACCAGGATGATCATTATAATGATTATGATCATATTTAGCATATTATTAATAAATTACGGTTTTTATGGCAACCATGATGATCATTGTTATGATCTTATTCATAATTAACATGTTAATCATAATCATGTTAATCTTAATCATTAGCATATTATTAATAAATGATGGTTGCCATAGCAACTATGATGATGATTAAGATGATCATGATGATAATTAAAATATTAAAAATAAATGAGGGTTGCAATGGCAACCATGATGATCATTATGATGATCTTGATCATAATTGGCATATTAATCATAATAAATTATGGTTACTATGGCAACCATGATGATCACTGCATGAAAAACGCCGTATTCTAAGGTATTCACATGTGAATACTGGTTGGAATAAAACACATATTGCAAGCGTATTCCGATGTGGAATATTAGTGTGAATATGGCACCGTATTCTTTAGTATTCTAAGTGTGAATTTGCTGTGAATATGCGCGTATTCCGACCAATATTAACACTTGGAATATCTTACTTCTCGCTTAATCCGTGTTTCCACAAGATAATTTCCGAAGCTGACATTTTTTAAACTTTATTTTGAATGCTGAAAAATAGAAGTTGAGTTTTATAAATAATTTGGCGCAAAAAGCGCGGTTTCAAGTTAATAAACATTGATCGAGGATCGCGCATTCGTAATTGTAAAAAAGCTTTTTAGCGAAAAATAAATATGGGTCAGTCAAGAAGAGAATCAAGAACGCCAAGGGTTAGTAAAGTCTGCAAACTCTGGTCGCAGTTAAAAAGAGCATGCCAGCGAGTATTTGTATGCTACGATTCCCATTTTCCACGAAGAAAATGCGCAATTAAACAGAAATGAGATTGCATGGCGAGATGCACACGGTACATTATGTTACTTGTTCACCAGTTTAAAGTGATAACGAATAATAACCATATTACAAGGATTCATTTTTTATTGTCTGAATTTTGATCCCAACAAGCAAATACCGTTTGTACGTATAAAGGGACCTCTTCGGTGAGTGACTGAATATTGTGTAGTTGAGTGCAATAGCCGGCCTATAGACTCTACCCTATGGCCTAAGGCCCATGTGGTGAGTTCTCAACATTTCTTTCAGGAATTACCTTATAAAGCATATGATAAAAAGTTATTGGGTTATGCGTTGACAGTCTGTGTAAATGTTTAAGCATTCATTGTCCTTCAAGCTTATTTATAAACAAAAATATCAATATGAACAAACATGATCTTTAGGTTGATATATTAATTTGCATAACATATGCCATGATATGATTATTTCAGATTTTGTACAGTTCTTAACAGATCATGTACATGTGATGTTTTACAACATTTATACATCTATTATTTCTGTAATTCAATAATTGCAAATTATCTAAATCATCAAAAATTGGTTGGATACAGTCTGCCATTAACTTCTAAGCTGTTATGATTTTCAATTGTTGGGCAACTGGTTGGGATAGATACACCGTGGTATACACTTATTATTATCACAGCAATGCTGTTGTAGTATATATGAAACATAATTGCTCCTGGAGTATGTCAGGTAAAATAAGGATTGCTTTGTTGAATATATATGTAATTATTTTTATGTACTTACAGTCTGGCTTGGAGTTCTAAGCTGTTAAGATTTTTAATCTTTTTAATAATTCTTAAATCTTTTTAAGATTTTTAATAGCAATGTTGTAGTATATATGAAACATCATTGCTCTTGGAGTATGTCAAGCAAAATGAAGAGTGAATTGTGGAATATATACGTAATTATTTTTATTTACTTAAAAAACACTGTCTGGCTTGGACTTCTAAGCTGTTAAGATTTTTAATCTTTGGGCAGCTGGTTGTTAAGACTTCAGTCTTTTGGCAATCAGTTCATAGCTACACTGTGGTAAACACTTAACTTCCTAAATTATAGCAATGTTGTAGTATATATGAAACATCATTGCTCCTGGAGTATGTCAGACAAAATAAAGGAATTATTGGCATACCAATAAAGAATTTATTGCTTCCTGCACTTGAGACTTTATAATAAAGTAGATTAAATACTTTAGTTTGACGCGCAGGTAATTTCCCTGGAATTCTGATGACATATAGGTAACGTGTGGGAAAGCGGAGATGAGGGTCAGTATAGATAAAGAGCAGAATGTGCTGCCAATTCATTCTGCTCCTCGCTTCGACAAGGTCATTACAGATCAAATTTGAATTTTTTGACACTTCTTTGAACAGGTAACTATCTCTATATTTATTCTTATTAGAAGTAAATTAGAATGTCTTTTGGCTTCCCCAATATTCTAATATTGGGTCATTCTTTTGTCCGTCGCTTACGGGATGATTTAAAGGCTAATTTCGATTCCCGCGCATCCCAAAATTTCCATATTCCCGAATCGGGTTATGTCACTATGCTGGGTACAGGTGGCCGGACAGTTGAAAAAGTGATTCAATTCGATCTTTCTTCTGTCCGATCTGCCAAACCTGACATTATAATTCTCGAGTTGGGCACAAATGATCTGACTACACATGCCCCTGAGGTTGTAGGATCGAGGCTTGAAGAGCTCGCTCGCCAACTTCCTGATGAATTTCACGTTCGCGTAATTGGGGTGTGCCAGGTGATTGACCGCAACATCGCCAAAACGCGGGAATCTGATAGTGTTTTTAACACCAAGGCCGCTATTTTGCGCCAGTATTTGTCCGTGGTTTTTGTAGAGGAGCAGGGTATTTTTCTATGGGAGCATCGGGAATTTTTCAATCCCGCCCGTGTTCTGTTATCCACGGACGGCGTTCATTGTAACACACAAGGGCAATATTGTTTGTATAGGAGCTATCGCGGGGCTATTTTGAAAGCTCTGGCACTGTTGTAGTTCATTTATCGTGTGTATATTATGCATATATTATATTATATATGTGTGTATATGTTTTTCTGTATATCTCTTACTACGCATACTCCTCATTTTTTATTTGTCGTTTATCATACGTTTGACTTACCCAATATGGGCTAGAGCGACATGACTGTTTACAGATGCCCACGTTGAGATTTCAACATTGGGTTTTTTGCTGCGCAGGACGAGTTCATGATTTTACTTGTTATATATGCGTTTGTGGTTTGTGATGTTTGTCGTGCTGATGTAGTTTTATGCATATATCGCTCGTTCGTTCTGTGTAGGAAAAAATGCACGTCTAAGTGGGTAGGGCGTTTTACGTTTCCGGATGCCCACAGTTGAAGTCAATATATTGTGGGATGGTGCGGCATGTTGTTTTCAGATTGCCCGATAATTTTCAGTATTTGCAGCATCACGGGATAATCAAATGCGGCTACCCTCGTTGTATGCCATGATTATTTCGCCGCCTTTTCCATTCTTCCTGTCCTTTTTAATCTTTGTCAATTGTATTGTGCGTGGCGTGTCTCTGGTATATAGTATTTTACGCATCACCACAGACATTCGTTTCGCTCTTGCTCCGCTCTTTGTTTATTCCTTAGTTCTTGCTATACGGAATTATGCCTGCTTCCACTACCATGCAGAGCGAGTAAACGAGTGCAGAGGCGAACGCAACCAACCCGACCCGGCCAACCGCGACGATCGTCCCGCTCCGGTCCACTCACGGCTCCCAGTACATCGGCGAATACCTTGCCGCAGCCATTGTCCGCGCCAACTACTGCACCAGCAGACAACACCACTGTGGGGTCTACCAACCACTTTACCCTCTCAGAAGCTACTCTAGCCCGAATAATTTCGGAAACAACGCAGGCGGTCATGGCCAACCTCCAGTCACACACCATCCCATCTACACCGCCCGAGTTGTCGACGGAGACGCGTGAATTGCCAGTGGTTGCTTCGGGTGTGTTAGGTACGGCAGACGCCACGATGCAGGGGCCGGTGGCGTCTGCCTTACTCAATATATCAGGTGAGCCTAATTTAGTGCCAGTATCGCGGTCCTCAACGCCAAGCTCCAAATTTAATTCGATCAGTTTGCCTATTGGAGCAAACGTTAGTGCCAAATTGAAGTCGAAAATTTGGGCCAATGAATTTTTAGATTTCAGCCTATTGCTTGGTTCTGGGGCTTGTGATACGCGTTATCAGCTATCGGTGGGGCCTCAAGAAGGCTCCAATGTTCCGCTTTTATCTTTGGAACCAACACACAAAGTGAAGTCCATCCCTAATATCGAGGCATGGACTTCAGCGTTTCAAATTTTTGTCGGGGTGTACACAACTAAATTCCCCATGGAGGCCCCCGCTTTGATGAAATACGGCGAAATTGTTCGCGATTTGGCTGCTCGCGGGGGTGACTGGCGTTTTTACGACGCTCAATTTCGTCTTTTGCGTCAAACTAACCCAGCCAATGCACTGTGGAGCGACACTCACTAGGAACTGTGGATAAGGGCGCAAAATTTCAATCATTCACGCTTCACTAAAACACAGACACCTACACGTAATCATGGGTCTAATTCGCCAGCGTCAGTTCCTGCCCTCTTTGTTCCCAGGGGATTTTGTCGCAAGTTCCATCGGGGTGGCGATTGTCCGGGATGTAATTTTAAACATCAATGCTTTAAATGTGGTGTAGTCCACTCCGCCCTCCGATGTAATTTTCGTCCCTCACGCTCAAATTCGCAGTCAACCCCTGCAGCATCCAAGTCCCGTCCTGCTAACACCAGTACAAATTAATAAACTCTTCCCTCTACTATGTGGATATGATGTGCGATTGACATTTATGTTATATAATGGTTTTCAATTTGGTTTTCCCCTTCATTTTGAAGGCATTCGTATATCGTTTTTTGCAACAAATCTCGTTTCGGCCCTGCAGAACCCGGAAATCGTTAGTGCTAAACTTTCGAAAGAATTAGCGGCGAATCGCATTGCTGGGCCCTTTGAAAATCCCCCTTTTCCCAATTTTCGAGTCTCTCCGTTAGGCGTTGTTCCTAAGAAAACTCCAGGGGAGTACCGTTTGATTCACCATTTGTCATTTCCGAACGGTGCATACCTCTGTGAACTATGCTCGTGTGGATGATGCAGTTTCTATGATCAAGCAGATTGGGCGCGGTTGTTTTCTTGCGAAGACAGATATCAAAAGCGCATTTCGTATTATTCCCATACGCCCTGCCGATTACGATCTCTTGGGTATTTTTTGGCAAGGCAAATATTATTATGATCGAGTTATGCCTATGGGGTGTGCGTCGTCATGTCGCACTTTCGAGATGTTTAGCACTGCTATCGAATGGGTTGCTAAGACACACTTGTCAATCGCACATCTAATCCACATTCTCGATGATTATCTAATAGCCGCACCTACTTATCACCAATGTCGCATTGACCTTGTTCGCTTTTTGTCCCTCTGTGAACACGTAGGCGTGCCAATCGCTCCAGAAAAAACAATCGGCCCACACAACGTTCTTTCCTTTGCCGGCATTAAATTAGATACTTTGCGCATGGAAGCCCGCTTACCTTTGGATAAAACTGACAAATGCAAGCAATTGATATCGGCTTTTCTTTGTCGCAAAAAGGTCACATTACGCGAGATACAATCTTTAACCGGTTTGCTCAATTTTGCTTGTTCAGTCGTTGTCTTTGGGAGGGCCTTTCCCCGACGTCTTATTGATTTAACTAAGGGCGTACAGTGTGCTCATCATTTCATTCGCCTAACTAAATCGGTAAAGGCTGATCTCGAAATTTGGCAGTCGTTTTTAGCCAATTTTAATGGCCGATCGTTTTTTCTCAATGACATGTGGCATGACTCTGCTAGCCTTAACCTGTACACCGATTCTGCGGCTAGCCTCGGCTACGGCGCGCTTTTAGGTTTTGAGTGGTGTTACGGTGCCTGGCCCGAAAATTGGAAAACTTTTAACATAACGATTTTGGAATCCTACCCAATCGTATTAAGCGTTCTTCTATGGGGAGACCAGATGCGTAACCAGCGTATCACTTTTTTCACCGATAATGCGGCATTGGTTGATATTATAAATAAGGCTACTTCTCGTGATGTGACTGTTATGGCGTTTGTTCGACGCCTGGTGCTGGCTTGTTTGCAATTTAATATTCTCTTTCGCGCTCGCCATGTAGCGGGGGTTACAAATGTTTTGGATGACTCCTTATCTCGCTTGCAGGTTTCGAAGTTCAAACGGCTAGCTCCGGTGGGCGTTCGGCATTGGCCGCTATTACCTCGCGGTTAATTCAATCTAGTTTGCAGCCATCGTCAATCCCTACCTATCGCAGGGCATGGAAACTCTACAATCAGTTTGCTTCTGCAGTTTTTCAATCTGCTTCAGTCAAACTGCCCATATCGCCTTCAGACTTGGGTTTATTTATCGCATTTATGTTTCAGCGCCATTATGCAGCCTCGACCGCGAATACATATGTTTCTGCATTAGGTTACTGTCACCGTTTGACGGGCGTGCATGACCCTACAAAGGTATTTTGGGTTCTCGAAATGTTGAAAGGATATGGTAAGCTTGGCTCCGGTGTTGATGCACGCCTTCCAATCACTATTTCTATCCTCCGCACAATTTTGCAACAGACTTCTCTCGTTGCCTCTAGTGAATATCGCGCACTCTTATTTAGGGCAGTGTGTACGACAGCCTTTTTTGCCTTTTTGCGGGTTGGCGAAATAACGACTTGCCCACGGTCTCCATGCGTGCTTTAATTATCTCAAGTGGTTCAGCTTGTTGATAATTTGGGCAATATTTCCGGTTTGAAAATCAATTTTGCGAACTTTAAACATTCCTACAATCAACCTCGTGTTTCTCTTACACTTCAACGCCGTTCCGATATTTGCCCTGTGCAGACATTACTCGACTATTTTGCGCGTCGCGGTTTATCCGATGGCCCACTTTTTCGCACTCTCGATGGGCGCGCAGTAACTCGCAGACTATTTACTGAGCATTTGGCTTTGATTTTTCGTGCATGTGGTCTTGACCCTACTAAGTATAAGGGGCACAGTTTTCGAATTGGTGCAGCTACTTTCGCTGCGGAATGCGGTTTTTCTGACGCTCAAATCAGAGTAATGGGTAGGTGGAAATCCGACGCATTCCGCAAGTACATTCGTAGTCAAAACTTATCTTCGCGACCTATGTCGCATCATATGTCGACATGAGTCATTTATTGCCATGCCTGGAGGGGGTTGACCTTGGCTGCACACTTCTTAGTTCGTACTTATTTCGTTATATCCCATATTAGTTGCAACTACGATAACTACGATGAGACTCATTGGTAATCGGGCGCAATGCTGATACAGGGGTAAAGCTAGCGCTCCTCTACCTCATATCACTATTTTCATATTGGCGACTCCGGTTGCAGATACTCGGCCGGTCAATGCAGGGGCACGACTGGTTGGAGATCTGTACCTTTTCCTTGCTGCGATTCTTATATGTGGGTTTCTTATATGAATGTTTTATATATCATTTGTTTTGCTGATTTTACAAGTCTGTCTGTGGATACCTTGTCATGACGGGGTGGGGTTTGTTGAGAATGGAGTAAATTCTTTACATAATTTTATAATTAGTAATTAGGAACAATCAATCATTTAAACGTCATAGGTTAGGAATGCAGATATAATATGGGTGAATCAAGGGTTTTAGTGTGAGTGAGACGTGAGTGATCGGGAAGATAACTTAGGAAATAAAAGAAGAAAAAACCAAAACTTTGTGAGTGTGTTGGCCTAACCTTACGCCTCAAACGGCGTTCCCAATACAAGTGGCACCTCCGACGGGATCTGTGAGAGAAATGGAAGAAGCAATAAAACAAATCGAGATAAAACAGAAGTTAGCTCAAGGCACATGTGAAACCTTAGAACGAGCGATCGAAAGGCGAAATATAACGAGCATCGAGCGTCATAAAAACACCATACGGAAAACGGCAGACGAGATTTACGAATTAAAGGTAAAAGTACAAGAGATACGGATAGGAAACGGAGACGAGGCGAGCGAGATTAAAACATGGACGGACAGCATAGAACTAGAACTCGAGAGATGGGATAGTGAGATAGCGAAAACATTAAAAATAACGAATAAATGGAAACAAGAAGAGGAAGAGGAAGCAAAACTGCACAAGCAAGAAATCGAAGCGAAAGCGCGCCATGAGCAGTTCGAACAGCAACTGGAATTCGATAGGACTCAAATGGATCTAAAGCTCCAACATGAAATTAAGTTGGATAAAACGCGTAAAGAGTATGAGAAGGCACGAAGTACGAGCGCAAAACTACCTAAGCTTGTAATCACACCATTTCACGGGACACATTTGGACTGGCTACGCTTTTGGAACCAATTTGAATGCGAGATCGACAAGGCGGACGTTGCAGCGGTGACGAAGTTCTCCTACCTTAAAGAATTGGTCGGCCCAAAAGTGAAGTCATCCTTAGACGGTCTGCCATTCTCTACGGAAGGTTACGAGCGGGCAAAGAATATCCTAAAGACGAAATACGGGGACGACAGCGAGATCGTGAATGCGTATGTACAGAACCTGATGAATCTACCGACCATACAGGGAACGAATCCTGGTAAGATACACACATTCTATGATAAGTTAGTGTTTAACGTGCAGTCTCTAGAGACATTGGGGAAGCTGAAAGAAGTAAATGGGTACGTTCGCATGACCTTAGATAAACTAGAGGGGATACGGGGAGATTTAGTTCGAACAGATGATGGCTGGCGGCAGTGGGATTTTGTCAAACTAGTAGATGCCCTTAGGAAATGGACGGAGAGAAACCCCACGAGAGTCGATGACAGGTCCCTTGATAAAAATAGTAATAAGTTCTCGAATGTTCTTCGAACGAAAACATTCCAAACGCGCCAACACGAAACAAAACAGAGACGGTGTGTTTATTGTAACGAGATTGACCATATGTCAATCAACTGTCCAAAATTAGTTACGTCTGCCGAGCGAAAGAAGTATCTAAGCGATAAGCGTTTGTGTTTCAACTGTACTGGGGCCGATCATCGTGCCTCCGATTGCCGAAGCCGATTTGCTTGTACCAAATGTAAGCGTAGACATCATACCTCGATTTGTGACGCCCCGGGTGATACGAAGCCTCCTGCTGCGCCCTCTAATGACACGCTACTTAACACCGCAACTTGTGCGTCCAATAGATCTGTCGTCTATCCTGTCGTAGTTGTTAATATAAATGGTGTTAAATGTCGCGCCTTAATCGACACGGGGGCGGGAAGTTCCTACGCCTCGTCGGCATTGCTCGACAAAATAAAAGCTAAACCCCAAAAACGAGAAATGCGACGTATAGAAATGATGTTTGGGACTTCAACCAATTTGGTTGGAATTTATGCTCTGAAAATAAGCGATGCAGAGGAGAAGTTTTATATCGAGACCGAAGTAACGCGAGTTGAGAGAAGCGACCTCTTGACCTTAGACAATCCAAAATACCAACAACTTATTTCAAACTACAACCACCTCCAAGGCGTAACAATGCAAGATCGGGACACAAAGGACCGCCTACCCGTGCATGTAATTCTAGGGACTGGGGACTACGCCAAGATTAAAACGTCGACGAAACCGAGATTGGGGTCACCCGGAGAGCCAATCGCTGAGTTGACTAAGTTTGGGTGGACCATTATGTCTCCGGGCGGTGAGAAGGTCGACTTGAACAACATGTTACTGACACAAGTGCACCGGGAAGATTACGAACAGTTATGTAGGTTAGACGTTTTGGGCCTACAAGATACTCCAACTGGTGATCAAGAGAACGTATACAGCGAGTTCAAAGAGCAGCTATCGAGAAGCGAGCATGGCTGGTACGAGACCAATCTCCCGTGGAAAGGCAACCACCCTCCGCTACCTAGCAACGAAAGCGGAAGTTTGAAACGCCTAAACAACCTCGTCAAAAGGCTGCAGAAGCAAGGCATTCTAGAGCGGTACGATGGGGTAATTCAAGAGCAGATAAATCAAGGGATCGTGGAAAAGGTCGAAGCAGAACCACAAGGACGGGAAATTTACATACCACACAAAGAAGTGATTAAAGAAACCTCAGAAACAACGAAGTTACGCATTGTGTACGACGCGTCAGCGCGAGAGCACGAGAATTCACCATCCTTGAACGAGTGTTTAGAGACTGGCCCACCGTTGCAGAACCATTTATGAAAAGTGCTCGTCCGAGGACGTTTCCACCCCGTTGCGTTGACTGGTGACTTGAAACAAGCCTTCCTTCAGGTTCGTATTCGCGAAGGGGACCGAGATGCCATGCGCTTCCATTAGCTCAAAGATCTGACGACAAAAGAGGTCGTGACGTTGCGCTTTACGAGAGCCCTGTTTGGTTTGTCCCCGTCCCCATTCCTGCTCGGGGGAGTGATCCAACAACACCTACAAAAACACGAAGAAGAGCACCCAGAGATCGTGAAAGAAATTAGTAAGAGCATGTATGTCGACGACTTGGTCAGCGGAGGAGAAACAGTCGCGAAGGCGAAACAACTGAAAGAAATCAGTACTGAGATCTTTGAAGATGGGACATTCCAGCTGCACAAGTGGCACTCGAATGTTCCTGAACTCGAGCAAACTCCCACAACCTCCTCTGTAGAAGATACGTTCGCCAAGCAACAACTGGGGGCGACGTCATCCCCATCGACAATACTCGGCCTTTCATGGGACAAAGATCAAGACGTCATACAAGTAGAGATACCTGCTGAGAAAGCTCAGCCAACCAAGAGAGGAATCCTCGGAAAGATCGCCAAGATTTACGACCCCCTCAGAATAATCGCACCGGTTACACTGCAAGGAAAGCTATTGTATCGGGATTGTTGTGATCGTAAAGTGGCCTGGGACGCGAGATTGCCAAGTGATCTGGAAGGGAGATGGTTGAAATGGGAGACGAGTCTTCCAAACCACGTGAACGCCCCAAGGAGCTTAGCTCAGTTTCAAGAAAAGATCGAAGATGTCAAGCTCCACGCGTTCGGGGATGCGAGTGGATACGGAGTCGCGGCGTCGGTATTCGCGGTGGTTAAACAACAGAGTGGGATCTCCCAAGGTCTCGTGGCCGCCAAGTCGCGTTTGGCGAAGAAGAACCTGACAATCCCTCGTTTAGAGTTGGTATCAGCTCACATGGCCACTAACTTGGTCCACAACATTCGAGAAGCGTTGGACGGGTTTCCAGTAAGCCAGGTCTTTGGTTGGTTGGACAGTACAGTGGCCCTGCACTGGATACGTGGAGGAGGAGAGTTCAAGCAGTTTGTTGGTAATAGAGTGCGAAAGATCCAGGAGAAATCATACATTCAGTGGCGACACGTATCTAGCGAAGAGAATCCTGCTGACCTGGGTAGCCGAGGAGGGAAAGTCAGCGAGAAAGAGCACCTCTGGTGGAAAGGGCCAAAGTGGCTACCTATCCAAGATACCTGGCCAAGCGATATCGTGACCAACCCAAACCCCGAAACGATAGCAGAAATAAAACCATTGAAGAGTTTGTTCAAGATCGCAGTCCAAGAACCAGACGAGTTTGATCAGTTGTTGAAAAAGTGGAATTTGTGGAGGACCCTGAGAATCTGTTCATGGATTTCGCGCTTCATTTGTAATATCGGCAGAGACAAAGAATCAGTAAGCGGTCCACTGTCCACCGAGGAAATCGAGGCGCGGAAGTTGTGGTGGATCGCGAGAGGGCAAGAAAGGAATAAGAATACGGCGGAATTTGTAAAAGATCGGGCAACTAAACCTCCAACCATGCAGTAATGGTATCCTTGTCTGTCATGGTCGTATCCAAGGCGATCACCCAATCTATCTCCCAGACAAAGACCACTTCACCGAGAAGTTAGTGGAGCATTCCCATAAAGTGACCCTCCACGGGGGAGTGGGATTGACTATGGCCAAGGTTCGAGACGAGTACTGGATCCCACGACTACGAAGAATGGCTAGACGAGTGAGAAAGAACTGCTTTGGATGCAAACGGTTCCACGCAACACGACTACCAAACCCCCAACCGGGAAAGTTACCCAAAGACCGATCGTCAGGCGAGTTACCATTCCAAGTCGTAGGAGTCGATTACGCGGGCCCGATCAGATATCGTGCAGGAAACAAGCAAGAACGTAAAGCCTACATCCTAGTCTACGCCTGCTCTTTGACACGCGCGCTATACCTCGAGGTGACGAAAACTCTGAGCACGGAAGAATTCCTTAATACCTTAAAAAGATTTATAGCGAGAAAGGGACGGCCCGAGAAAATATATTCAGACAATGCGAAGACGTTTGTTGCTGGAGCGAAGTGGCTAAAACGAATTATGCAGGACGAGAGATTCAACGATGAGTTGGCGAAGATGGCAATCAAGTGGCAGTTCAACCTAAGTCGAGCACCTTGGTGGGGTGGGCAGTATGAAAGATTGATAGGTCTTATCAAACAAGCGCTGTACAAATCTATCGGTAACGGTCATCTCACTGGTACAGAGTTGGAAGAAGTGATATTGGACATTGAGGTGGCTCTGAACAACCGTCCCCTCAGTTATGTTGAAGATGATGCACAACTACCACTGCTGACACCTAACATCTTACAGTTTGGACGCCCGAACATCCTTCCAGAGCAAAGAAATCAACACATCGAAGATGACGATCTGCGGAAACGAGCAAGGTACATCAAACGGTGCAAAGACGTCCTGTGGAAGAGATGGTGAAGAAAATAGAGGGAAATGGAGATTGGGTATCGTGCAAAGCCTCATCACGGGTAAGGATGGAATCGTGCAAGGAGCGAGACTGCAAGTTGGACAAAGCAACATTGAACGAGCAGTTCAACACTTGTACCCGATGGAGCTTTCGTGTGACGCAGAACTAAAACCGGCAACTTCAAAACTTAGAGCTGATGTTCCAGAGTTCCGACCAAAACGAAACGCTGCAGCGATAGCAGAGTGTCGCATCAAGGACATTGGCGAAAACGAAGATGATTAGGACATAAATTTAAACTTAAATCGTTACATAGGGGATAATATTGGAACTGATTAATTAAGTTAGTTATTTCACGAAAAGTTATGTTATATTCGTCGATACAGAATTACTGGGTGATCGAACGTTGATTTGAACTTTATTATATAGAATATCGAGAACATGATTCGTTATATTCGATTCCTTTGAATCGAATAGGGGGAGGGTGTTGAGAATGGAGTAAATTCTTTACATAATTTTATAATTAGTAATTAGGAACAATCAATCATTTAAACGTCATAGGTTAGGAATGCAGATATAATATGGGTGAATCAAGAGTTTTAGTGTGAGTGAGACGTGAGTGATCGGGAAGATAACTTAGGAAATAAAAGGAGAAAAAACCAAAACTTTGTGAGTGTGTTGGCCTAACCTTACGCCTCAAACGGCGTTCCCAATAGGGTTTGTCTCCTTTACCCAAGGAGCCTTGTGGCGTTTAAATTAGCCCCACCTTTTCTGTGCAAATTGTTTAGTAATTGAATTTATTGTTTGTTGATTAATAATTAATTTGTTGTTAAGTAAAAATTAATAAATCGGCATGTGCGTTAGACAATTACGCACATTGCCAAAATTATTCCAACTCTGTGTCCGAGTTGTTTTTGTACAAGATCTAGAACACAGAAAACAGAGCTCGTGATGACAAGGTATCTTTTAGATATGAAGGGAAGTGATAAAGGAATTATTGGCATACCAATAAAGAATTTATTGCTTCCTGCACTTGAGACTTTATAATAAAGTAGATTAAATACTTTAGTTTGACGCGCAGGCAATTTCCCTGGAATTCTGATGACATATAGGTAACGTGTGGGAAAGCGGAGATGAGGGTCAGTATAGATAAAGAGCAGAATGTGCTGCCAATTCATTCTGCTCCTCGCTTCGACAAGGTCATTACAGATCAAATTTGAACCCGCCCTCCTCCCCGTTTTCTCACCCGAGCTTAATGTAAAGGAATCTTAGTATATTCGGTAGGGCGTTTAAATTAGCCCCACCTTTTCTGTGCAAATTGTTTAGTAATTGAATTTATTGTTTGTTGATTAATAATTAATTTGTTGTTAAGTAAAAATTAATAAATCGGCATGTGCGTTAGACAATTACGCACATTGCCAAAATTATTCCAACTCTGTGTCCGAGTTGTTTTTGTACAAGATCTAGAACACAGAAAACAGAGCTCGTCATGACAAGGTATCTTTTAGATATGAAGGGAAGCGATAAAGAGTGATTTTATTATCATAATTTGGGCAGGTACTAACATTATAAGTGCCATATATGTATACAGAATGATAAAGTGTAATCAACTTAAAAGTAGAAGTTTAGGTGAAACATTGTTAAATATACATGTAATATAACTAAGAAACACAGGCGGGCTTGGATTTCTAAGCTATTAAGATCTTTGGGCTCAAGACTAGTTTCTTTCGGCAAGTCATTCTAAGTATTTCACTCTCTATTGATAGTATCAGTGTTGTTTTAGAAGACATGATCAACATGTGTTTTCTGCAATATCAGTTCATAGTTTCACTGTGGTAAGTGTTTAGTGTTCATAGTAGCACTAGGTACCAAAATTGAACAGCACACATGTATGCATTTTAATACACGTTGCAACAATCAATGGCAATACTCCTAATCTGCACAGACCACACTTGGCAGACTGATTTATTTCAGGCACTAATTGTCAACTAGGTTTTTTATAAAGACAAAATACAACGTATAGTAAATAGGATACAAGAAAATGATTTGTTCAACTCAATCAATCATATAATTCATTCCATGGCCATGTAATTATTTGGTAGTGATTTTATGAATTTTCCTATTTGCCTAATTAGGTAATTTTTACATAAATAAATTACAAAAAAGTTGTGCTGATGCCAACCATAAAAGCGTTGGTCTCTCACTCCTGTCAGTCTGTGTGTTTGTTCTGTGTGATTTTGATACCACATATTGAGCTCGTGGCATCCCAGGACGGCAGGACCTTTTAATAGCCAAAGATATGGACGAAAGCTGTTGTCAATGGTGGAATCGGACTTGTGGCATGGCTGTTGTATAAACATTTAGAACAAATCATTCCATGGTTGCGAACCTCGGTATAGTTTCACTACATATGTACGCCGATATATTTCTTTCTGTCTGCATCTTATTTTGTGCAACAAACTGAACATAGTTTTAAAAAACATTTCCAACTGAAGTTTGTAGGTGAGTTACAGTAATACTTATTTTATTATTTATATCAGCATTTTCGCGCCGCTATTTCCTAGCGCCAAAAATGTCAACAAAATGACGGTAAGGAAATTTCAAAAAGAAATTTCCTTTGAAGCATAACTGTTCATGTTACATTGCTATCTTTAGAGAACCAAGAGAGATAAGCCACATAAAATTCACACTGGGCTTTATGCTGTATTTTTATACACATATGGGACTTGAATGTTAATCTTATAACATAGGAACGTACAGGAGTTAAAATTTATACATTCAGTACAATGGTATATTCGAGCGGATTAACAATGTATGGCAAGGTCAAGGCATTGCAAAGGAGGAAAAATCCGATCAAAATTTGCCATTGAAAATAAAAAAATATAGGTCTTGGTCATGTGTTTATAAGTTTATTGGCGATCAAAGACACTAAATAAAGTTTCGATTCTCGATAATGTAATCTATATCGTCAATAGCTGACACTAACAGGCGATTGCGGAATCACAACAAGGCTATATATGTATATTTGGCACTATAGACAAATTAGCGGCAAATTTTTACAGTGAATAATGTCTCGCTTATTCTATACTTATTCAACAACACTTATTAATATGACCAAGTGTGAATATCCTACCTCAAAAAATATTCACACAGTATTTGAACATATTCTAGGAGAGAATATGGGGTGTGTTTTATTCACAGGTATTCACGTCGGAATACCCCTAATATTCCGAGGATATTCACAGTGAATATGTGTGAATACGTGTGAATACTAACCAAATTCGAACTCATATTCACACGTATTCACCTGTGAATACTCGGCTTTTCATGCAGTGAGCGTATATCAGCAACTCGTAACAAATGGCAACTTTACGCAGAAGCGATAGATACTTGATGCATTATTTTTCCAATATTGCAATAAAAATGAATTTTAAAATAGTTATTGCCACAGAAATATAAAATTTTGTAAGTTGAAGCTTTACTGTTCTGATATGCTGACTACTTTAAATGTAGTCGGCTCAGTGTTAAGGCCATGTTACACATCACAATTTTTCTTGCAACTTGCAGTTTTATAGTTTTCGCTGTGTTCCCCTGCTTACGTCATAACTAATGAACTCATATACAGCGAACTCATATACATACTCATATACAATGTATCCACCCAGCGTCATAATTAATCACGGATCTCACGATACACTGGATATTGTCAAAGCCGAGCTAGAAAACAGGAATCCCAATAAATGGTATTTGAAATAGTAAAACTTAGTCCAGCTGCGTTTGTGAGTTCAGTGACGTCAGTGATCGTGAAACATAAGCCATAGTTATTGAGAACATGGAAACTGTTGTAATAATATACACTGAACAGCGAGAATCCCTAAGAAAAATTATCACAATTAACAAATATATTTCAGATACTCGAACAATATTAGTCCATAAAAAAATTTTAAAAAGCGAATGAAAATGTACAAAAAAATGTTTACAAACGTTTGCTTATTTGCCAAAAAATATCGCGGGACGATGAAGTAATCGGGTGAATTTGTGACGTTTTGGTGACGTCATCTCCTGAGAAATCGTATGATTTCAAGATTGCTTCCTCCTGTGGTCAAATTTCAACATAATATATTCAATACCAATGATGCCGCTAAAACTAGATTATACAGCATACCAATATCACAGCATTCTCGGTTAGTTTAATTATGTTTCAAAGACAGAGAAACTGGTGCACCGAAGTTATTTGGAAGCAAAAAAAGCCCACATTTTGGAGCAATTGAGGTAAAGTGAATAATGCTTGTTGTGCATGTTGTAATATATTCGTGCGCTGTTGTCAATGGTCACAAGATTACGCTCTCATGACACGTTATGTTGTTTAAAAGTTTTACAATGAGTATAGTTGGCAGGTTAACTCATTACCTGGTCCTGGGACCAGATGTACGAAGACTGAATATATAGTAGAACTATCCAGTTGACAGTAATTTTTTTACTGTTGGCGTTGTAAAAATACTTGAAAAGCAATAAAATTACCGTTTTGGACCTAACAATTATTAAAGATAATCCGTTGAAGAATGTTAAAGTTTCAACAAAGTTACACCGAACAACGGACAGATAATTTTCAACTCGTAGGCGGCGTAACCATGAAAGCCTAACGATTTTGTCCCGCTATGTAAATTTCGAGTTATTATAATTATTCATGTCTTTGGAAATTTATTGTTTTTTTTCTCAGTCATTGAACACCAAAACATTAGCATAGCGGGAAAAAATGGCTACGCTACTGTTAATTTCAAAGCGATTGAAACAAATGGCACCTTTAATTAGAAGCGATACATTTTTACGATTTGGTGCAATAATTAACCACCATTGTAATAAAAATGAATTTATGAAAATAGCTATTGGCATGCATGCATAGAAATCTAAAACATTGTAAATTACAACTTTAGTGTCCCAACGCTGCAGCTTATTTAAAATCTAGGTGGCTTAGTTTAAACATTATGTTCTCCCATCCTCCCTGGGCCAAAGTTTAAGTGGCACCCTGTTATTTTTGAAAATATTTCGTGCGCTATCCAGACCTAACTTTCTACGCTAATATTATGAAATAACTCGTGCAATTTTTCGGAAACAAAGACAGTCGTAAAGGTGAACAGAAATCACCTGTTTGCCTGCTGCATTACGTTGCAGTTTAAGTCAGTGTTAAACTTTTCTATATATAGCTAAACCTTCAAAACATCAAAATAGCACAAATAATTATAATAACCATACAAGCACCAAACGTCGAATGTTGTTTTTCGATTATTCATTTTATTCAATGATTTTAGCGACTATATAAGCTACAAAGTAATATTTGTTTTATCAAAACTCTGAAGTACACTTTTGAGAACTCTTTTTATTGTTTAAGCGATGATGTAAAACCTTAAACGGTCGGTTAGCTCCTTGTAAACAGTGGCGTTGCCAGCAAGATAAGTGGTGGGGGGGGGACTTACTCATATATTCGTGTTTTACATTATTCATTTCTTTTCAAATTGATTGTTTTAAAGGTCTGTGAACATGAATATATGAATATGTCCACCCCACTTATCGATGCTGGCGACGCCACTGCTTGTAAAACGAAATACCAAGCTCGTACTGGTCAAAATAACAATGCGTTCTTAAAGCAAACACAATTAGCAAACACTGAATAAGCAAAATATAGGCACCTACCACTTCAAAGATAATAATTTGTAAACTACGAGTAGTTCCTATTTTACCAACTATTTTTGTGCTGTCATGATCTTTAAATCTTTTATTATTGTTTTAATATTTGACTCCATGATAATTCATTTCATATTTTAAAAAAATAGTTTGCAAAATGACGGTTAAAATGCTGACGCTCTCATGCATGCTCTCTTTTTGTCTGAGCCAATTAGCAAGTTGTAGACGACCGTTCTTTCTTCGTTTAAATTTCGCGCATGCGCACAACTACTATGACCATTGAACCTCTATGACATTTGGGCAACTTTGGATTCGTTAATGTTCTGTCAGAATACCCGGGTGTAATTCCTAATCTCCGGGCGGGATTAGTACACTCGCACGGCGCTTCGCGCCGGCTCGGGGAATAATGACTATTTTTTCAGATCAGACTTTGTATGGCTGCTGGACACTTTTTTAAAACTTTTTTCAAAAACGCATAAATACCGAATAAACACACCAAACTTTGCAATTCGAAGGTCCACACACACTGACTTAAACTGCATGCATTTAAGTATTTTAACAACAACAAAGGTATTTAACTTCTTAAAAATGGTCC